>NC_140497.1:91005532-91243750 GCF_964271855.1 Acomys minous
TAATTATCCTGCTGTCATGAGAGCGTACCGCTTGTAGGAAAGTTTAAAGAAACAAAGTAACGAAGCTGCAGCTCGTATGCTTAGCATATTAATATAAATTGATTTTAATTACCGTGGAACTTAATCCAATCTTGGCTTTGTCTTTTCTGAAGGACAAAGACCTCAGTCTCCTGCTCCCATCGGTCTGGGGCACTTCTGTGTCTCCTGAGGCGCTTCCTAACACAGAGCAGAGCTCCTGCAGCTCTTCCCTCAGGCCACCCATGGGGGCAGCGAGTTCTAGCAAACTCAGAGGAGGACTCCAGCCTTGCATTGAGCCTGAGTAAGTAAGAAACTGAAAAGCATCTTGTCTTGATTTTCTTCGGTTTCTTCTACCAACTCCAATGACAGCAGCGTCTCCTCAGTGGCAACCTTGAAGTTCTCTCCTCTACCTCCGGGACCTCTCGGCTGCTACCAGAGTGAAGACCTGAATCGCTAAGACATTGGGCACATGTCTTCACTTCTAAAGAATTAAGGTCAAGTTGTTAGTGGAGCAGCCGTGCGCACACTTACTGCCCAACAGAGCAGAAGAAACATCATAACATGAACGCTGAGTTGCATTCTTCCTGAAGTCCCCCCCCTTACTCCACATCACATATCTAAACCTCCTGCGCCAACCAGGAAAGGCAGGGGGTGGGGGTGGGGGGTGCGAGGGTGGGGGAGTGGGGAGTGCGAGGGTGGGGGGTGCGAGGGGTGGGGGATGGGGGTGCGAGGGGTGGGGGGTGGGGGTGCGAGGGTGTGGGGTGCGAGGGTTAGGGGGGTGGGGTGTAAGGGTGGGGGGTGGGGGGTGCGAGGGGGGTGGAGTGCGAGAGTTAGGGGGTGGGGGGTGCGAGGGTGGGGGGGGTGCGAGGGTGGGGGGGGTGTTTCCCAACAAGCAGCAGAAGGCTCCTGGCTGCCCTCCACAATTCTTTCTGAAATAAGTTCTGGTCTTTTGTCTCAGCATTTCCTACCCCCTCCTTTTTCACACCACACAAATTAAATCCTTGAGCTCCCGTGGATCTTTGTGGCGTCTGTTACTCATTGTACCTGTAGCAGTAAATCATAGCTGAGAAATTTATAAAGTACAACATGTATTCTAAGTAGTTTCCTCCGTGTCGAGATTAGCGTAGGGACGCATGCAAAGAGGCATTTAGCTGATGATTTTTTTTTTTGTCATAATAAGAACTGAGATGGCGTGTCAAGAGCTGTTTCAGTAAGTCGAGATGCTTTCTTCAAACGCATCATGCATTTTAGAAGATGGCTGACCTCTCCATTTCCATGACTGACTTCAGGGATATTTGCTTGTCAATAGAGTAACTGTAATGCGATGATAAAATTTCTCACTATTAGATTGAATGCCACAAGGGCCTACGTCAATCCTGTCAGGACTAGACTCACTCCAAAAATTGTGTCAGTAATATGCGAGATCTGGAAGCCGTGACAATAACCACAGTGTGACACAGAGCCGGCTGGCGGAAAGTGGGCAGGTCCATTCTATGTGGCATTCAATAAGGAAAACATGACTGCCTGATAATTCATTAGCAGGTATTTAAAATGTAATGCTTAGGATCCATTAGAATGATGAGTAAATCAGGATGACACTAGTATTGATTATTTGGGAAACTGATGCTACATACTGTCGTCTAAGCTTTTCTCTGTGAGCCAAAACACAGGGCTTGGCGACGCCAGTCCCCGAAGGGCACAAAGATCTCACTCAGACCCATCCAGTTCACTTATGCCAGTGGGTTTTCACACTGTCTAATGCTGCGGTCCTTTAATACAGCTCCTCATGTTGTGGTGACGCCCTCCCAACCATAAAATTATTTTCATTGCTACTTCATATCTGATACCTGATCCTGTGACAGGGTCGTTCAACCCTAAAGGGGGTCTTAACCCGCAGGTGGAGAACCACTGGGATAGACCCTGTGTACTTGAAAACATAAGGTGTTTGCCCTAAGTAATTGTTCCATTCGCCCCTCTCCCACCGCTGTGCAACCCAAGCTCCACACGAGGGTCGGTTTGACCAGTTTGGATCTAGGGGGGAAAAGAAACAGACAGGTGATACCTGCGTCTGCAGGACAGAAACCGTACAAGGTTTCAGTTCACTGAAAGCTGACTGGGTGATCCTTTTCACCCAGTTTCGTTCCACTCCAGTGATTGTGCTTTCAACACGAAGAAGTCCAGAAACAGGAGGAGTTTAGCTTCTCGGGCCAGCACCCCAGGGTCGCTCTGCACACTACGAGTCTTCAGCCCTACCACTCCCCACTTTTTAGATGTGTTCAGATGAAGAGCACCCAGACTCAAGCAAGACCTTCCATGTTCCAAACAGGATGTAATGAATACTGGTAATGAAATTCTACAAACACTGTGAAACATTCAAAGTAAAAGGGGGCTATTTCTAAAAACACTCATTATATAAAAATTATTTAAATATTTCTCCTTCGGAGGTTTGTAATTGATCACTGTATTACGCTGTAAGTGATTTGAGAACTATCCACCCTTTGGTTTAATCCATGTGTCTCTTCCCCTTCGTTAGCCATCTGAACCAGAAAAGGATGCTAAGCAAACAGTTAACGAATAAATTCTGTTTCTAGGAAATTTATGCTAGAGTCAAAGAACTAAAGACTCTCAAGAAGGTTTTTGTTTTGGTGTTGGATTTTTCAGGTTTTGCTTTTGTTTTGTTTTGTTTGTTTGTTTGTTTGCTTGCTTGCTTGCTTGCTTGTTTTCTAGCCTGGGAGATGCCTCAGTTAGCAAGGTGTTTGTTGAACAATATGAAGCCCAGGTTCAATCCACTCTAGCCATGTAAAAAGCTGTGTGTGGTGGCCCACATCCGCGACCTCAGTGCTGGGGAGGCAGAGACAAGCAAGTTGCTGGTGCTCCTTGGCCAGCCAGTCACATACATGGGGAGCTCCAGGCTGTTAGGAACCTTGTCTCTATAAACAGTGTGGGTGCCTTCTGAGGAACGGCATTCCAGGCTGACCTCTGACCTCAGCTCACAAGCACAACCATACCCACATGCACTCACAGGCTTCCACATGAATACACATACAAAAACAAACAGATAATAGGCTTTTTCCGAGGATGAATTAGTTCTGAGTCTGATATAATTTCCTTTCAGGGTCTGCTTTATAAACGTGGTTGTTCCACAAGTCTCCACAGAACCTCGGATTGCGTTGTTCAACCCAAATTCTACCAGCATACTGAATGTCAGCCGAAACTGGAGGCAACATCCACATAGACAGAAGCCTAAAATCATAAAATAATGTGAGTGACAAGCTACTGCTCAATGTCACTGTAGTGTATAAAATATGTGCTACTGCTGTACTTTATGACACAGCATCAACCACTGAGCCTTCTTTCATGAACCACAAACAACTACCACCGGACTTGTCCGTTTATATGCGCAGCTTGCATGTGCCATTAGGGAAAGGCAGAACATTTTGAAACCTTCAATTAATTAAGCCTTTTCTACACTCTATTTTTGTAGCAAAGCCAAGTGCAAGGAAACCCATGGAGAAAACACATTAAAATCCATCATATCCTGGAGTTCATTGAGCACCAGGGCCAGACCGCTACATGGGTGGTCGCTCTCTAATCCTTCTTTTTAAAGTAATTACATTAGTTAATTATAGGTAGCTGTGATCGAAACACCCAAGAGGAAAACTTGCAGGAGAAACTACTTGTGTTGGCTCACGGTTTCAGAGCGCTCCGGCCATCATCGCTCGTCCCATGCGCTTCAAGAAAGCATCCTGACTGTGAGAGAAGGAAGGCATTTGCTTCATGGTGGATGGGAAGAAGGAGCAAAGAAGGGAACAGGACTAGGTATCACCTCAAAGACACACCCTCAGGTGGGCAAGATGGCTGACGCCTTAGCACTCAGGCCTGATGACCTGAGTTCAGTCCCTGAGTGCCACAAGGTGGCTGGGGAGATCGCCACACATTGCTGTGTGGGCAGCAACGGTGCCCACACAGACCATAAAAATAAAAGCCATACTGGCAATCTACTTCCTTCAGCGGAACCCCTGCATCCTAAAGTTTCTACCACCTCCCAAAATAGGGCCACCACCTGGGTAACCAAGCATTCAACACGTGAGGTGGGGAGTGGGGGGGGAGTATTTCATAATCAAACTAGAATAGCAAGAGAAAGAAGAGTTCTCCAAAAATAAAACAATAAGGGAGAGATTTATTCCAGGAAAGGAAAAAGGGAAGTCAAGGGAAGAAGTTACCTCCAAAGCTTCTAGCCTGTGGGTCCTGAGGGAAGGCTAGAAAATACGGTGGCCTCAGGCTACCCCCACCCCCATCTCAGTGCACTCCCAGGTTGCAGTGGCTCCCTGCACACACACATAAGCACACATGCACACACACACATGCACATACACTTTCATGCATATATATGCACACACACACATACACACACACTTTCATGCATATACACACACACACATGCACACATACTTTTATGCATACACACGCACACATACTTGCATATATATGCACACACATGCACACACACTTTCATGCACATATATGCACACACACATGCACACACACTTTCATGCATACACATGCATACACACACACACACATTATCAGCATAAACAGCAAAGAGTGAAGTTGGTCCTCAAGCTCAAGAGTTAAAAGTTTCTACCTAGAGATAGACCCTTTGCTCGATCCTACCTCATCAACCAGAGAAAGCTCATGGCCACCCAGTCTTAGGCTAGCTGAAGGTATAAATTGTTCCGTGCATCCCCCTAGGTGAGCAGAGCACGGCAGCAGGAATGATGCCTGACACCTGCCAGGAAGCAATGTCAAAACTTCAGCGTGACTCAAAACTGTTGCCCCTGGGTCTTTACATGTATTGCTGAAGAGGAGGCCATAAATGTAAAATGCAGCTCCTCAGAATAAAGATTATTTTCTTCTATTTTTAGGATATGTGTTAAATTTATTGGGAAAACTAAATGAACTTATACTGTTTTCGTTGTTGTTGCTTTGTTTTGTTTTGTTTGTTTGTTCGCTTTTTATCTCTTAACAACAGAAAGATTTTCAGAATACCCATCTGGTTAAAAAAAAAAAAGACTAAAATTTACAAATTAATCCTCTAACTCAGTAGTTTTCAAACTTCCTAATGCTACAACCTTTTAATACATGTTGGAGTGACCACCCGCCTCCCCGTCATATTGAGTTGCTACTCAGTAATTGTAATTTTGTTATTGTTACGACTCAATGTAAACATCTGTGCTTTCCGATGGGTTGAGGGGGCACCACCCACAGGTTGAGGAATACTGCTATAATTCATAGTGGCCTGTTTGCCCTTTTAAATGAGGCTTAGTTATTACTAAACCTCACAGAAGACAAGCCGTCGATCCTTGGGGAACTGATACGTCCCCTTTCTCTGTTCTCCTTTACTACTTTCTATCTGTCAACAGCTGCAGACAACCACACAGTCAGAAACACATACAGAAAGACTAAAATACATCAATAAAACCAGCGTCAATGGCCCCTCTGGGGCCATAGTCCTTAAGCCAGGCTCGGTGGCTTGCATTTACAGTCATGTGTAGACAGCCTGTAGGCTAGTATGGCGTGAGCTGCCTTCCTGACTCTCTTTCCTTTCCTATACTGTAGGAGACAGAAGATCAGAGGTAATAATAATAACAATAATAATAATAATAACAACAAAAACAATAAAACTGCCAACTGCAGTAACAAAAGAAGACAGCTAATTACCTAGGAGACAGAAGGAAAACTCTAGAAGAATAGGTGCATTAGTAAGGCTCAAAGGCCACGCTTGGACATCAGCAGGATGACTTACCAGTTAACATTGATAATGATGACCCCAGGACATAAATAAACCATCAAACTCTCAGAAGTGTGACTGTGTGACCTCGGGGGCATCGTTTAGTCTCACTAGTGCTTGGTTTTATTTTAAAGTAAAGGGACAGAAAGCATTGTTCTGCAAGGTTCCACACGGTTGGTCATCACTGACGAATATGGACTAGAAACCTGGATTTTTAAAAATGAAACTAAACAGGGTAAGGAATTAGGCAAGGAGAAAAAAAATTCAATAAAATAGGCCGCCAAAAATGTCAATATAATCAAATAGCTTGAACGTATTAGTAACTCAATTATGCAAATTTTGGTCGGGGGGGGGGGATTACAAATCAGATCAGGCAACAAAGCAGTATGTTGATTTCTAGTCCTGGAACATTCCCGTGGGTAGTGTGGACTAGCTGCACAAAATGTTCGCCTGGAAACCCAAAGGTTGCGACTCTGCTGTTCCCACCAGTCCACCTCAGCTTACGGCTACACCCATGTGGACCCGAGATTCCTGGCAAGCAACACCAACATGAAACCAAAACCAAAAACCAACCAACAAACACGGCTTGATGGCCTTAGCTTCCAAAGAAACACTAGGAGACACACACCCCGCCCCCCCTGGAATTGGCTGAGTTCACTCTCCCTTCATTTTTTAACCAAATGCTGTGTCCAGGTGGCGTCGGGCATCGCCAGCTTAAACCAAGGCAAACCCACAGAACGAGGAATAAGCACCCCTTCCTCAGGTTCACACACACAGGCCCCCAGAGGAAGCAGGGCGACTGGAAGACGAGAGAAATGATGGCTGGGACATAATTAGCAAATGCCTATACAGTAGAAAGCAGGCCAGAAAGGGAATGGTCTAACGGGTTGCTTTAATTTATTGGGCAAACAATGCATTAGCTACTATGCTAAACACCAACAGGGTGAAACAGAAGTAAGGTGTGCCCAGTTCTTGCCAATCAGGGAACCTACAGGTTAATGGAAGGAAAGACGGAGGCATTAAATAGCTGGCTGGTGTCAGGATACCTATTTGTGTCTTTGGGGTAGGAATACAACGTTCTGAACAGAAAATAGATTCCTCTGTCGGACGCGAACAGCCCCCACTTCTCCTCGCGGTCTCGTACAACGCCCTCCCCCGCTTTCTTCGCTGCCTAGAGAGAGGAAGTCATCATCATTTCAGCACTGATGTGCAAATGCTCTGGCTCCATCCTCCTGCCTTTCGGTAAAAATGCACCCTGTAAGGTATTTTGTACCTTCTTGTCTTCTATTAAATTAACCAGAATGTTTTTTCCATCATCAACTTTTGAAGCAGCAAGTCCCAGGGTACTAAATGTCTTTTATCTTTACATGAATTAAATTAAAATGACTTTATACTGTCTGGAGGTTTATTTTCTCCCCCCCCCCCAACATTAGAAATAGAACATATAAATGAAAGCAATTAAACTGTTCAAGGAATCCCAGTTTGGGAACGCAGAATAGATTAAGCAATAACAAATGCAGTCAGAAACATAATTTAACTTCTTATTTCATGGGTTTGGAAACATTAAGTGTTAAATCACAGCCCTTGAAATACAGCTCATAGAGTAAAATCCTAACATAACTCAGTTATCTTGTGGGTTTTGCTTTTCCGCCCCAGCCCCGTGATGAGATCTGACCTCACAGACTGGCCAGGCTGGCCAAGGAAGAATGATAGAACGGAGACAAGGAGACATCTCAACAATGAGCTCTCACGTGTTAGAATTTTTTTTTCTGAAATGGAATTGTGACAAGTATCAGCTCCTGGGGACATAGAAAATTAGTTTGCTCAGAATTCCAAAAGGCATGCTCCAGAAAGGCAGCTTCAAATCAATGCAAAGGAAAGGACGTGAACTCAATAACCTGCCCAGTCTGGTCCTTTCTCTGTGTCTCTGAACGTGACTGAAGCACATTAAGAAAACATTTATGTGCAGCCCACCTTGCGTGCGAAGGCACACGATGCGTCTCCCACAGCTCAGATTGGACCTTTCATTTTTCCAGTTTACAAAGAATAAAATAAAATGAGAACTTGAGAGCTTTAGGGCAGAAAACAGACTCAAGTCATGCAGGGATCTGACTGCTCCATCTTTAGTGGGAAATAAGGAGGTGTAGGGGTCATTGGCGCACAGGGATGAGGTTTTTTTTTTTATGCACAATGTGAGAGCCTGATAACTGCATTTGCCGCACCCTAAACACTCCATAGCCCCTGCCCCCACAACTTCATTGACTCAGATCTAAAATGGTGGACATCTCAGAAAGTTATTTGACTGAAACTTGCCTTACCTGTAAAAAAAACAAAAAATAAAAATAAAAATAAAAGTTTTAAAATATTCATATTAAAAAAACAAAACTGCAGAAAAAAAAAGAACGAATTCTATGTTAGGGATGTGGCCAAGTCTATCTGTATTCTATGAGTTGACTCAACTTTAGACAGGCTTCTTCAGGATTATGGGATTTGGATCCTTCTTGGAGCATTCACCTTAAAAACTTTGTATATTCTCTCTCCTACCCTCTGAGGTGCCAGTCTTGAGCCCAGGAATGCATTTCTCAAGGACCTGAGAGCGACCCATCATCATGAAAGTAGGATGCCCAATAATGCAGGCTCTGAGGGAGAGCAGGAGCTTGTCACATAGTCACATACTGTCACAAATGGCGTAGCCGCAGCAAACAGTCAGTCAACAGATCTCTCCTAAGATCACTGGTAGCTTTCCCTCAGATCTTCCGCGTTTGGGAATCCTCCAACATGCTGCCACAGAGGCAAGTTCCTTCTCTTCCTCTCACTGTAAAAAATCTAAATCAAAATGTCCTTTGTTTGAATGGTCTAGGGCAATTATTGTTTCACACACAGCGAGTGTCCTACCCACTCTCTCCTTCATCTCGGCTCTTAAAACCTGATTCATTGAAATCAGCGCAGTTCCCAGCCTAAAGATCACGGGATCCAACCTTTCTTAGAGTTGGGGAAGACATCCCATCCCCAAGCTTGATGGGAAACTCTGTGCTGGGAATGGTTACATAAGAGCGGACGAGCAAGGGAGCGATGCTAAGCCACAGAGCTACCACTGAGCCTCCGCGGCTTACTTCCCTGCTTCCTTCGCCGGAGAGACAAGCATGCTTCTCTCTTGTTTATGATACCCACGACTCAGTGTCCTAAGCAAACGGAAGGATCAAACAGTGGGTCAACTTTCAAGCACGCTCTGCAACCTTAAAAGCATTTGTTTCACCCATATTCTAGGACTTTAAAGGAATGTGGATCCTCACCCTCCTCTTGTCACTGTTGTTTCTTGAGACCAGGTCTTACCCAGCTCAGGCTGGGCTGGGACTCCTGGTCCCCCCTGCCTCCAGATGTGGAGCGTTGGAGTTATAGGCACGCACCCAACGCCCACCTATTCTGCAAAGGGGCAGACCGGAGAGCCACAATGCCATCATGAGCTTATGTAAAAATCCTTCACATGAGCCAACAGACAAAGCGTAAATCACCAGTTTTCCCCAACACCTGACGTGAAGCCTGCAAACTCTGGATATGAGTCCGCTGAGGAAGGAACGCGTGAGTGGGTAATCACAGTTCTGACACCCTGCCTTCCGGTTCTCCGGCGCAGACTTCTCCTTTATAAGAACTGACCTAGATACTGGGGACTTTTTTTTTTTCTCTTACTTTTTTCTTTCAGTATTTCTCCTGGTAGCTCTGTCACTGAACAGTCTGCCATGAATATTCTGTGCTCAGTGCTTGCTGGGTGTGAGCAGCCCCATCTGAGTCTTGATGCCATGCCTTTAGGGGGACCCATCACTCAGGATCTATGTAAACATATAGCAGTGAAATGAAAATTTTCAAATCCTTCAGTTGGGTTAGATCTGATGTTGCATGGAAATCTACCCCAAACATGCAGAGACTCTCAATCTTATTGTCAAATGTATTTATATATTTTCATGTTTGAAGTCAAAATCGTGGGTACAAACTTTTTTTTAAGTGAAGCACAAGTCATATTAAACTGTTCACTTGGGATGTTCTTTTCCACTGGTTTTCAGGGATGTTACTGTGAGGAGACAGGAAAGTACCTCCCCAGTTCCTGTCACTTTACAGTGCGGCTGCTCTGTACCTACAATGATGCTCTTCAAACAGGCAGTGCCTCGAGACCTGATCAGCTCCGGCCTCCTAGGACATCAGGGTTTAGCCTCTAAAGCAGTAGTTTTTCCAACCTGTGGGTTGCAACCCCTTTGGGGGGGGTCAAATGACCCTTTCACAGGGATCAGATATCATGCATATAAGATATTTACACTGTGATTCATAACAGTAGCAAAATTACAGTCTGAGGTAGCAATGAAAATAATTTTATGGTTGGGGGTCACCACAACATGAGGAGCTGTATTAAAGGGTCTCAGTGGTAGGGAATGTGAGAACCACTGGTCTAGAGTGTGTGATACAGAGGTCTGGTATGCTTTCTTCACCCTTCCCTCCTTCTAGAGAGAGCATGGGAGAAACCTACCTGATGACTGGCACATGAGCACCTGAAATCCATGGGACTCTGGACCCCAAAAGTTCACAGTATCGAGGCTCTAGCACCTCATCTACAGCTCTCTTTCTCTCCTGGCTACTGCATCCCTCCATGAGCCTGCCCTCCCCTCTACCTCCACAATGCCTTTTCTCCACCAGGGGGCACCACATTCCCCAGCTTCTCTGCTTAGGACCAGAAGGCATGTTTCACCTGGAGTTGGTGAAGAATGGTACCCAGGCACTGTTATCTGCATCAGCTTCTACAGAGCTGACTTAGTACTTTAAACTGATCTACATAACATTATTGTCCCAGAACATAGACCAAAGCTGGGCACATTGCATAAATTCAATACATAAGCTTCTCCTAGAAGAAGGGTTAGGATAAAACCAAGGAGGACTGTGCCCAAGCTACAACATCGGGGCAATATGTGATGTGGAGGAATTCATACACAGAGGGTCAAGTTCAAGCAGGAGACTAGCGATGAGCATGTGCAGACCACTGTGTGATGATATGAGTTGTTTTCCAACCCCAAGGAGTTAACACCAAGCGTTAACCCAAGTGACAGGTGTAAAGAGTAACGTCAAGGAGCAACTTCAGTGACTAACAATCTGTAAGGAATCTGGTCAACAGAAAAGTCACCTCCTTGGTGACCAGCCCTTATACAACAGAAGGTACCATGTGAGCCTTCTGGGGAAGAATTGCCATCAATAGTCTTAGCTATGGATCTTGGGTACAATACTGATAGGTCATTAAAGAAGAGTCCACTGTTGCAATAGTGGCAAGTGTGTTATGGGGGAGGGTGATGGCTGCTCTTGGCTGTCAGCTTGACTACACCTGGAATTAACTGGAATCCAGAAATAGAGGGCACACTTGTGAGGGTTTTTTGTTTGTTTGTTGTTTGGTTTTTGCTTGATTTGAAGTGGGTGGATCCACTTCTAGTCTGGACCTTTGAGGCAGGAAGACGCACCTTTAATCTGGGCACACCTCCTGCAGGAAGCCTATATAAGACCATAAAAGGCAGAAGCATTTTGCCTGTCTCCTCTGGCCTTGCTAGCAAGTCCATTCCTTCACTGGCATCATTGCTTATGTCTTTGGGATTCTGGCATATGCTGCAGACCAGCTGAGACATCCAGCCTAGGGGACTGAGAACTGAACAACTTCAGGGTTCTTGGACTTTCTATTCCCAGCCAGCCATTGGAGCATTAGCTGGATCACAGCCTGTAAGTCATCCTAATAAATCCCATATATGTGTAACATAAAATGTGTACTAACAATAATGTAATATATATGTAGAAGAATTATCCATATGGCTTCTACTATGTTTCTAACTGTTCAGCGCAGGATTCAGAATATGTAACACACACACACACACACACACACACACATACACACGGGAGAGAGGATAAATAAAGAGCTCACAGCAGACAGGAAGCCCTCCTTCCCCTCCAGGAAGTAGCGATGATGGTGAGACAGTGGTCTACCATGTCTGAAGGTATTACAGGAGCAGCAGCCACTGTTGAGAAAAGAAGGCCACATGTGAAGCAAAGGAGAACGTGCTGCCCCTAGTCATAGCTCAGGGGAGGGTAGGAGCAGGGTCCCTGGATGCTGGGACCTGGTGATGAGAGATCTGGCAAAGGGTCCCTGGATGCCGGGACCTGGTGATGAGAGCTCCGGCAAAGGCCGTGGGGTCTTTTGATGTGTTACATTATTCTAAACCCAGCACTGAGCAGCAGAAACATATTAAAAGCCATATGTGTAGTTGTTCCAGAACCTACATGAAAAAGAGAAAACAGATGTAACTCATTTACCTTATCAATATTTCAACACATAATCAATATTAAAAATGACTAGGCTATTCTCATTGTAAAGTATGGTGTTTGAAATCTAGTGTGTACTTTCTACTTCAGAGCATGTCTCGGCTCAGAAAAACACACCTCCGGGGCTTAGCAGCCACATGTACCATGTGGTCATGACGTTGGATAACTCTACGGAGTAGTCTGAGTACAGTGGGAAATATGGATGTCCTCAGTGCGTTTGTGCATGTGTGAGGGGTGAGAAGGGAAGTAGAGGGAAAGTGGGAGAAAGAGAAAGACTTCCCAACGGTAGCAGAGGGTGTAAACAGCACTCAAGAGACAGCTGCGGACGTCACCCTCACTCTGTAGTCACTGCTGCAGGTTTTGCCATGGGGCCAAGTTAAAAATACTTTTGTTCCAGGATGCCAAAAGGTAGCACATCTTAAAGTCCACAGCTCACCCACATTCAAAATTGGCCTCTAGTGAGACCACAGCTAATTTCCCCCTCCCCTACTGCAACTCTGAGTTCAAATGAATAATGCAACTGCATCTCTGCTTCTCCCAGAAGCAAATCATAACAACTGAACTGTCTCCCTGGGCCTCAGTGGGCATCCAAGGAAGTCTGAGCCCGTAAAAAAAAAATTCTAGCCATGAAATCATTTTCAGATTTCTGCTAATAGATTAGCCAACAAGGGAAAAAAGAATCTGGTCATGAAAACTTCCCACCAGCAGATCTGTTTCCAGTCCTTCGCCTTCACGTGCATAAAACCAGAGAGAAATATGTCCTTCTATTTCTACGGGAAAAAAAAATGCGCTCTGGGGAGAAGAAGATGGGTTGCCTAATAACAAAGAAAGTAATCTTACTTGAAAAATGGGCCTCCTGTCTTGCAAAGAGACAGCTGATAAATTAAAACAAAACAAGAATTAAGCAGAAGGAACATACATTGATGCCACCCAAAGGCAACCTCCCACTGAATGTAAACAAATCATAACATTTCAACAGGTGCATTTTTTCCTGTGTTAAAAATGAGTTGCTAATATTTTTTTAAGGTGAGCTATTTATAACCCTGTACATGGCAAGGACAGATAAACAGACCTTTTTCCTCATTTCACTACTCATCCCAATCCTAAGCTATAGCAATTAGCAGTCGCCCAATGATCAATACTCAGAATTGATCTGCTTGGACACTTGTGAAAGCAGATTTTGACAGCAGGAGATTAGTGACCAAGCAATGTGTTGGTGAGAAATCACAAATAAAGGGAACTCTGAGTAGAGGGCGAATCGATGGTCTCACCATGTTGAACTCCGCTCTGCTCACAGTTCAGTCCCACAGGCTGCAGGTGGCTGAGGACAGAGCGCTGGAAGCAGCCCCAACTTTACAAGCCTGCATGAGGCACACCACCCCTGAGCTTGCAAACTCTTACCCCTGCCCTTAGGATCCAGGATGGCAGTTCCCCCAGATGGGTGTGGTCACAGAAGACATGCTCTATCTCTTCCTATGCACTTTACCCTTGAGTCACGTGTGATGGATACAGTTAAATCCTCTTAGCCACCAGCAACTGAATGTGTCCCCCGTCCAGCTCCCTCCCCACATCTGTGAGCATCACATTCCTCTGCCTTATTTATGCTCTCTTCCTCTCCTATTCTAAGCCAGATACACACACACACACACACACACACACACACACACACACACACATTTAAAAAATAGCAGCTTTTAAGTAATACCAATTTTGGGTATTGTACAGTGGCCAATAAGTTGAAGATATTTTAAAGGTTTATTTTATTATTTGTTTATTGTGTGCATGTGTGTCTACATGTGTGTGCTAGTATCTATGGAGACCAGAAGTGGGTGCCTGATCTCTTCAAGCTAGAGTGACAGGTGCTGGGAGCTAAACTTTGTCTCTCTGGAGGAGAGCCACAAGCCCTCTTAACCACTGAGGCATTTCTTCAGCCCTTGGATGTTGAACATCTTTTCCCCCTCATCTTCTTTAGCCATCAGTGGTGCTCCACGCTTCCTTTAAAAGTAGTTTTCTAGCACATCAAACACATGCATATTCATAAGTTGCTATCTATATTAGATTACCCATGCTCCCCCCCCTCTTCCCCCCCCCCCCCCCCGCCTTCTCCCATTAGTGTAGTTAATCAGGAGTATTGCATAGAGCTGAGCTGTGAAGTGAATTCTGGAGCAAAGCAAGAGTGCAGAGCTAGCAGATATTCTTAGTATATTTGCTGACCTCTTATGAAGGTGCAAAGGAAACTGAAAAGCTTCAAATATTTCAAAAGATTTGAAATGGTTTCAGAGGAGCTTTATTTGCTCAAAAGCCCTCTCTAAAGGGAATTGCATTTTAAACTGTTATATCACATATATATTTTTATTGCCATTTCTGTTCACTCAGTCATCCAAATACTAAGCTAGAGCACTGGACCATTGGACACCAGGAATGAATTCCAAGGAGATTAGGGAACCAAAAAAGTGCAGAATGGGTTTAATGACTCATAGGCAAGCATTAGTCATTGGTCATAAACCAACGTGGAACCAGAGACGCTGGAAGGAATTCAGGCTGCAGAGCAACAGGCTCTCTCCCCGCAGGTTCCACTTGGCAGTTCAGCCAGCTGACTCAACACTTTACAGAGTTCTCAAAGCAAAGGCCCTAGTGGGTCCCTCTACTTTATTTTCAATTTCACCTTTTGCAATCAAGGTCTCTTTAACACACTAACTTTAAAAAAAAAAAGTGATGTATGGGAAAACATGTTTCTCTAGAGAGACAATGGTAACATAAAATGCTCAAATACACACATATGTAAAAGGCCAAAGTAAGTTTGCCTTAAATGAACGCATTGAAATACAACATTAACAAAAGAAAATAGCCGGTGATTTCACGGTTGCCTGAGAACTAGAAATTCTTGCGTTGCTTAAGTCTGACCATAATTTAGAATGTAAGAATCCAAGCGGAGCTCTCGCGTGCTCTGTCTCTCTACTTCAGACTCATGGGAAAGGATGTGCAGCGGAATCCTTTGCGGGTCACTCTGACCCTTCCAGCTACCGTAAAGGGCATTTCACTCTCCTGTTTCATTTCTCCATGCCACAGGCATTTCTGTCTGTGAATGTACCTGTTTGTTTGTACTAGTGCCTCACCAGCGATGCTCACCCTCTACTCAACCTTTTCTCTGTGATTCAGAGGGACCCATCATTGTTTAGGGATGGCAAACAAACACCGAGAGGGATCTAACTGCGTAAGGCATCTCAAAAATGGAAAAGAGATAATGATGTTGGAGTAACCAGAATTGTAGCTCTTGGTGTCTCAGAAATGCTTATCTCAATATTCTTATTAATTAAACATTTATATTTTATATATTACATGATTATACGCCATATGTAATCATATAATGATTAATATTATTAGTATAATACAAATATAATAAATAAATGTATTATATTTATATATAACTAAATACATATTGGCGAAGTTACACTGTTGGAATGACAATGCTCCCCACAAAAGTCATCCACCAGAAACCTCAGTGTCAGGCATGGAAATTTTCCCTCTCAAGTTGTTGGCCAGGGAAGTCCAAGAGACCCCTCAAAACAATGTAAGTTACTCCATCACCTCCTAGAAGCTGAAGGTAAGACCCTACTGCTTAAGACACAAGCCGGGCGGTGGTGGCACACACCTTTAATCCCAGACCTCGGGAGGCAGAGGCAGGTGGATCGCTGGTAAGTTTGAGGCTAGCCTGGTCTACAAAGTTAGTCCAGGACAGCCAAGGCTACACAGAGAAACCTTGTCTCGAAAAACAAAAACAAAAACAAAAGACACAAACACACTTCTGTACCAAACTCGGTATCGGGCTGGAACTGACAGGAAGCCTCTTCTCTGAGGATGCTAGACTCTCCTGGCATCAGAAGGGGCTCTGTAAGCTGCCAAGGGGAAGAAAGCAATCAATAGTCCTACCCGGCCATGATGCCTGCAAACCACAGCGCTGACCGGAATGGTCAGATAACGCAAAAGGCGATATAGCGGCACTTATATCCTGGCGTAACCAGCATCCATCTGATTGGATGTGAGACCCACATGGTGGAGGAGAATTCACACCTGATGCTACAAACATATTCCATCACCAATACCAAGAATCCTAAAGAAAAACCTGGTACTGCCACATTCCTACACCAGTATAATTTCTAGCAGCTTTCTAAATAATTTATCTTCATAAATCAAAGATAAATCAAGTTCCCACTCTTCATTAAGAAGCTTCTTTTTGAAATAGGTGAATAAAAGTTCCTTTTCAGTTGTTTTAATTGTTGTCTCAGAGGCTCACTGCATCCATCTGCTAACCTGGGCCTGGTCCTGGAGGCTCCCGGCCTCCATACAATCTGATCTACACCTAGAATGTTTTCAGCCTCTGAGACTTACTGCTTAATAAGCTCATCCTTTCTAGTTCTTTCTGAGCTCTGGGCTGGCTGGTTCAACTCAGCTGTTCTTGTTCAAACTCCCCTCCTAGCTGACTTATTCAATCTGGCTTCTCTCTCACCTCTGATGGAATCGCTCTGCTTGGCCTCAAACTAACTCCAGCAATCTACTTTAATCTCCGGGCTCCTTCTCACTCTCTGGCTCATTCTGCCTTCACTTGAGTTCATTCTCTTTCTTTGTCTCTCTCTGTCTCTGTCTCGCTCTGTGTCTCTCTCTGTCTGTCTGTCTGTCTGTCTGTCTGTCTGTCTGTCTGTCTCTCTCTCTCTCTCTCTCTCTCTCTCTCTCTCTCTCTCTCTCTCTCTCTCTCTCTCTCCAACCCATCTCTCTATTACTGTCCTGGTAAAACTGCCTCCTCTCTACATTGCTCCTTAAGCAGCTTCCCTTTCATCTCTCTTCTCATGAGAGTTGAGCATATCCTATTCTATCAAAATCTTCTCTGGTTCATCACTCTTTAGACATCAACTAAATATCACTTTCAAATGTGGGTGCTTCCTTCTACAAACGAACTTTACCTTTGTTTGGGATTAAAGGCATGTACCATCATCATGCCTGGACCTAAGCTTTTCTTTACCTGAAATTTGTTCTATACCAGGCTGGCCTTGAACTCAGATCTGCTTGCCTCTGTCTCCTAGATTAAAGGCATGTTTGTATTCCAGCCCAATCACACAGACCTAGAAGGTCTTTGGATGTCATCTTTTGTCAGAGCAGCCATGTTCTGAGTTAAAATCCCTCTACAGATGGAGACCACTATAGAAATCCACAAATGGTAAAAATGCAGAGAACTGATTGTGGGGTACCCCACCCCATTTGATATATCTACAATTAAACCACCACACTGAAGGCTCAGGGATCAGTAAAGAAGAGGGGCTAAAGGAGAGAGGACCAGGACATCTGCTGTAAAATAGTATCTTCTAGACATGGCAGCTGTATCTGGAAAGATCAACAAAATAGTCTCCTAAAAAAGACCTGAACAATGACACCAATTGACACCCCAGTGTGGCTGAGGGAAAGCCCACAAGACCCCACCCCTAGCTAAAGAGATATGGGCAATTCCTGGTGGCTGGGAGAGGTACAATTAATTAGTCTTCTCCAGGGATAAGCCATCTGATAGGTTAAGATGGCAACTCCAAGAAGTCAGCCCTAAATAAATATACCTATGAGCAACACTAAATGATCTCAGCAGATTATGTTCATAAATTTATATGTATATACATATATGTGATAACAATAATTGAAGAATAATAGGACATGAGTATAAGGAAGAGTTGGGCACAGAAACAGCTGGAAGGAATAGGAAATTATGCAAATGTATACTCATATAAAATTCTCAGAAACCAAAATTTTAAAAACCTGACAAAAGCAAAATCTGTTGATCATAAATTAAAAAAAAAATTAAACCACTATTATCTTGACAGAAATCATAAGGCCATTATAAGTAATGGTTTTACCCACTTGTTTTCCAAATTAAGCAAAAGAAGTCACTGGAAATTAAATATTTACTTTTATTTTACAATAGGGCCAATGATACGGCTCAGTGGGTAAAGTCACCTGCCAGCAAGCACGACAAAGTGAGTTCAACCCCATGGGTTCACATGGTGCACAGAGAAAACTGACTTCTATAATTGGCTCTGACCCTCACAGGCATGCTGTGACATGAACATACATCATAGATAGATGATAGATAGATAGATAGATAGATAGATAGATAGATAGATAGATAGATAGATAGAAAGAAAGAAAGAAGAGAGACAGATGTGAAAAAAAATAATTGTAATAGAATTTCCTACAGCAATGTGATAGTCAAATCAGAATTAGGATTGTTAAATCCTTATACTTAAATGTTCATTGTAGTATACTTAACAGAAGTCTACAATGTACTAAAATCATCAGTTGTAAACAAACAAATACAGAAAATATTTATGACACTGTATTAGTCATTGTTCAATTGCTGTGAAGAGACACCCTGACCACAGCAACTCTTTAAAACAACAACAACATTTAATTGGGGGCTTACTTAGAGCACATTACCACCATGGCAGGGAGCACAGTCAGTCACATGCAGGCATGAAGCTGGATCAGTAGCTGAGAGATGCCTCCTGATCTCTCTCTGCAGAAAGTGAGAGATGAGCCTGCCATTGGTTTTTGAAACCTCAAAGAGCGCCCCCTCCTGTGACACACTTCCTCCAACAAAGCCACACCTACCCTAAGAAGGCCACACCTCCTAATTCTCCTAATCCTTCTCAAATCATGCCACTCCCTGATGACTCAGCATTCAAATTTATGAGACTTTGGGGGCCCATTCTTATTCAAATAACCACAGATATTTTTAATGGAATTTTAATTATGATACAGTTCTTTTATAATTTCAGTAACCATGAGGCATGAACAAGCTATCCCCCAGAGCAAGCTAGCTAGCTAGACTAGTAGGAATCTGAGAGCTCTGTGTTCAATAAATGAAAGGGAGAGCAATCAAGTAAGACACTTGTTGTCAACTTCAGGCCTTCACACATACATGAAGACACATGAATGTGCACCAGCACACACAGGTACACCTGCATACATGCAAACACATAAACACACATCCATGTCTGTTGGGGGGTGGTCTGATGTATTTTGATGCTAATTACTGCTTGTTGTCTGTGTGACCCACCTTTTGCTTAATAAAACACCATCCCTCCTGGGCAAGGCAGGAGATAGGTGGGGCTAGGAGAGAGAGGAATTCTGGGAAGAAGAAAGACTGCCATGAGGAGAAAGGAGAGAGACCTGAAGAGAAGAGAGGAAGGCTGCCATGGGTTAGATGGAGGAGAAGCACATGGCTGGCGTGGATGGAGAATCTGGCCCAGATGAAGAACATGAGCAAGTATTTAGGATTATGGATGGGAGGTAGCTTGATAGAAGTTATTGAAAGCAAATGGCATGGGATTGAGACAGGGATCCGATGCCTGAGGCCCTACTATGGAAAGTAGTTTAGAGGATTGATATCTGCCCCGCCCGAGGTTAACTAAGGCTATTTTAAAATATAACAAGTGTCTGTGTCTTGATTGATTGCTAGCCAGGCCTACAGATAATTTAAAAACAATACATGCCCACCACATAAATATACATGTAAATACAATGACTTCTTTGAAAATTATCTTGCTACCCTTCCAAACATTCACAGATGCTCTGGTCATGAGCTCCACATCAGTAAGACCAACAGAAAGTTGAGTTTGGGAGTTATATTTGGCCACATTAAGTATAAAGCATATCAATTTCTACAAAAAGTATGAGACAGCATCAATCATGGCTCTCAGTGGACAGTATCCCATGTCTCCTGTAGTTCTCCCACAGAGAAGCCTGGCCGGCCTTTTCAGGATGGGGCAACTGATGTGTCATGGAACATCTCGTACACTTCTTCTCCTCAAAGCCCAACCTATATATTTATGAAAGCTGCTTTTGCCTGAGCCGCATCTCCCCACATCTTTAGCTAGTTTTCTATGCTAAAACACCATGGCCAAAACAACCTATGAAAGAAAGTGTTTAATTTGGACTTAAAGTTTTAGAGGATTAGAGTCCATGATGGCAGAGAAAAGGCACATCAGCAGAAAAGGCTGAGGGCTTACATCTTGATCTACAAACAGGAAGCAGAGAAAGAGACAGAGAGAGAGAGAGAGAGAGAGAGAGAGAGAGAGAGAGAGAGAGGGGGGAATTGGTGTGAGGCTTCTGTAATCTGGAAGCCTGCGCCCAGTCACATACCTCCTCCAACAAAGACACGCCTCCTAATCCTTCCCAAATAGTTCCACCACCTAGGGACCAAACATTAAAATATATGAGGCTACTGGAGGCATTCTCATTCAAACCACCACAGCACATAAACTAGGAATGCAGGTAGAATTTCTTGCCGTAACACCACCATGTTGCTACATGAGCCCCAACTTATAAAATAGCAGATAGCACCCAACTATTCAGCTATATTCACCAAGTTATGATAACTAACCAATGGGAATATTCTCTGCTACACAGTCATTTACCTATCTGGTGCTGGCCCAGCACAAGCAATGTGAAAATGTGAGGTTTTTAGAATCAGATAAACCGGTGTTCAAGTTCTATCTCTGTCACCTGCAGTTATTTGCCTGTAAATGCCTTGTTTCAATAATTCTAATCTTGGTTTTTCCCATCCTAGGAAATATGATGTCATTACAGATTTGCAATAAAGTTCACAATGAGTCCACCTACCAATGGCCTCTGCATCTGTCAGCATAGCTAGTCCATTGCACAAAGTGTTCTATGCTCACCTGTGCATGTGTGGAGTGTAGGGTATTGCTTCTAGCAATGTGTTTCCAATGATTCCTAGGTATTGGGAATATTCTTCTGCCCTTATCCAAATCTAAGCAAATCAGAAAAGGGTAGATCTGTTGTCCACAGCTTTTGGCGAACACCCAAAGCAACCATATATAACTTTTGACAAAATACTCATTTCTGAGGTTCCAAACCCAAAGACACTGAAAGGAGGTCCAGGACACAGCCAATCCTGTGAGCTTTTAGTGTGAGCTTCAAATAACAAATAGTGGCAAATCAGAAGTAGGGAGTGAATATAGAGGCAGCTGTGTTGAAAGCAGAAGGTGGAGGGAGCCAGCAATGGCACACGTCTGTTCTTTATAATCAGAAGATGCTTAAAAATGGCAAAAGCACAATCCTAGAAACAAAGTTTTATGGACAAGAGGCAGCTTTAGGAATTATATGGTCTATATATTTTCAGCCACTTTTGACTCTTGTTAAAGGAATAGTCCTCCGAAATGTTCTTTGGACTCAATCTGCGAGATGAAGCAAAATCTCTCCTCCCTTCACCTTCTACGCCAACTGTTTCCAATGAGAAGAAAATAATTCAGCTAGATGTTATCTTAAGGCCAGGGTGGACCAATGTGCACTTATGCCTTAGCAATCATCAGGGATAATTGTTTTCTGAGCCTCAGAGTATTAGAGTCCAAATTCTAATTACTGAGAATTCAGTTCAAATGCATTTTAATATATGTACCAGTCAAAGTAAATCAGTAGCTCAGACAGAATCACCACTCATAACCAGCCTGGGAAGATGGAGTGGTTGCTCTGGAGAGGAGAGCTAAGGCCCTTTGCCTACATCTTCTCTTTCCTCACCACCCCCACCCCCTGCTGGCCCCCGAGAGGATGCAAGGGAAACCCCGGGGATTCCAAATGGGCAAGGACAAGAGTCTACTATCCACAGTTTCTGTCTGGGTGCACTTTTTCCCTAGAAGTAAACTGCGTGGGAAGTTGGATTATAATAATAGTATTTCATAAAATTATATTCAACCCATAATTAATACATGCTTTGCATATGTAATGACGTTGGACTGACAGCCTGTGAAAGCTATCTCACAGTGGTCGATGGTCCTGCAGAGTTAGGAGTATTCAAAGCTCAGTCAGCAAAGACTCTTCCCCCTGGAAGGTTCTTGAACATTTGCCAACATTTACTCTGAGTTCCCCGGGGCTCTGTGTTTCCGCTGCTGGCCAACGGCAGCTCCCAATGACAAGTTCTTCCTTTAGATATGTTAATATAATTTATCAGGTTATAGTGCAGGCTTGCTGACTCTACTCAAAGCCAATCTCAAAAGTGACTTTCATGTCTTTGTCCTAGCCTGCTAGGTGCAGAGGGCACTTTTATTCACCTGGTTTCCAAAATTCTGGAGCTCACTGTCCTGCCACCCCACTGTGGAGTTTCTGATGTTCAAATGCTTGTCCTTGTCACAAGCCACTCCCGGTCCCAAGCACACATCTGAAGCTGACTGCCAGGCTTGACTAGGATAGGACCTCATGCATTATGCAGGCACCTTGCTATTCACTAAAGTGAATTTCCATGCACCCAAAACTCGGTTTACTTAAGATATCATTAAGGCCTTTATGTCCTTGACTGATTAAATTTTAAGATCACTTGGATGTAAGAGAAAGAAAGTACCCTGCACCTCGGATGCCACTTGCTATTGACGGAGCTGTACCAGTCGCTTTGTACGCATTTTTTAAAAGCTTCTGCATCCTCTTCCAAAGAAAGCAGTGTTCTTCTCTCCACGCGTGTGAGGAAACAGGAGCTCAGAAAAGTGCCTGTCCCGAGGTCGCTAAGGCCACACAACTGAAATCTTGTTTCCCCAAATGTTATAACATTAAAAACCCCCCTCCCTGGATTCTGAGCATGAAAGATGGATTGCGTTGGCTGCTCTGGAATTTTCCATATTCACTTTTCTGCTTGGCTCATCCAGAAACCAAAAACTAGGTGCGCTGTGTCTGATAGTCCAGTCTATGTCAATTCCTCAGTTAGGGTTCAGGTACATGCTCTGACAAAAGGCCACCCAAATGTCACATAATGTTTTAGCCAAGGACAGGTGACATATGTGATGGCGGTCCATCTAGAGACGTCATAGCTATCATAGTCGGTGTGAGCACGTCCCATGGCATCTGCTCAGTGACACTGCTACCCCCACCATCCAGCAATACGTGACCAAGTCTCTGACCGGCAGCTGTTTATAGCCTTTACCAGCAGAGCACCGTCCAGTTTGTACTGTTGGGATCTAGCGCCCCACCTGCTTCCAGACACACAAGTAGCCTGAACGAAGATGCTAATCTGCATTTTTTTTTTTTTTTTTTTTTTTTTTTTTTTTGCAGCCGGCATGGTTGAGCGGATTCTAACGCTTCCTGTATTTGGCCCTATTCGCCTTCAAAACATTACTAGTCCTTTCCCCGAGGCACAGAAGAACTCCTGCAGGTGGGTGAGAACGGTGCCTTGCTTTTCTGAATACAGTCCTCCAAACTGGACTGATCAGATGCTTTGGTAATCATATGTTTCACCAAGACTATGGGAGTCAGCAAACCTCAAAAAGCTTTGGGGGTAACTTGGCCCCTTACCAAGGTTAAGAAACCCCAGTGCAGAGCACAGGATCATGTGTGTTGGCTGGGGCCAAGTGTGAGTTTTTGTCTGTCTTGGTGTGGTCTGGGCAAAGAGTCTGAGCAACCATGTTCTCTTAAAGAAAAGAAGGATGCCTGGTGCATCTAAGTATGAAAATAGTGACTGAAAAGATAAATTAGGTGAAAACTATTGGTTAGGAATAATCTCCATTCCATGTTGAGATGTCTCAATACAAAGGACTTGAAAGTAAGATGAGGACGTGGTCCGACCGTGGATTCGTCTTCAGGCACTTAATTAATGTCTAGCCAAATACATCCTTGAATTCAACAATTCCAAATCCGTACCAAAGACAGCTGGAAGTATCCCTTATAAAAGCAAACATGAGCATCCTCCGGCTATTAATGTGTCTCTGGGAAAGGGGCGTTTCACGTTTCTTGCTATCAATCTTTCTTTTACTATGGAGCACATGAGTTCCAGCTGTTAGCCACGTAATTTCTCTCTGCACTTGATTTCGAGGCTTCTCTCTTGCCTCTAAATCCTTCCCATATGTTAGTGGGGAGGCTCGGGCCCCAAGGGCGCCGAGGCCCAGAGCTGCCCCATGTCCAAAAGTGATGCATGGCAGCACGTGACCTTCCCAAGGCACTCAGATGAGGAGATGCTGTCTGTCTTTCTGCCAGGCCTTCTGCCTTGCAGGCTGCAGTCACCACCTGCTCCTTGTTTTTCTGAAGTATTCTTCAATTCACCATGTTTAAAATGAAAATAAAAATAAACAGATTTTTTTTTCCAGCTAAAACCACTTCTGGGCTGTCTGAGTTTCAGCTTTTGTTTATGAAGGCTCTGCTGTATCCTTGCCAAGAGAAAGAAAAGGAAAAATTCTCTTCAATTTAACCTTTTTACAGCCAAGGTCTCTTTACGCGTGTCAGGAAGCATGAACGGTGGTGATTCATATGGGAAAGCTATGACTCCTAAGAGACAGAATACACATCAGTAGATGGCTATAATTTTAAAACAAGGAATGTGTGTTTAAAATGAAATGCATCAAATGTGGCTTCCGATATAATGAGTGTCTACCGGTGTCAGTGGACCTAAGGCCAGGAATGTAAGAACTGTTACTCTCTGCAGTCAGATTGGGCCTCTCTCCAGAATACTCTACAGCCATTGCTTGTGTCTTCAGTCTCCCCCAAATAAAGAGAAGCCTTGTAAAGGATCATACTTCATTCTTTAGGAAGCTTGCTACCCTCTAGTTCCTGGCATAATGTCTGTGAAATTCTGGAGGCTCGTGCCTAAAGTTCACTGGTGACAATGTTCGTAAAATACAGTGTCCCAGTGTCAGTATTTATGATACACTAATCTTAGCCTACTTGAGCACAGCTGTAACCCCTCTCTTCCTGTCTGAGGATCTTTGCTACACAAGGGAGCAGAGCTCATCCATTTCTGAGCAGCGACTCTTGAGGAAAGTCCTACAGAGATGCTGTGGAGAAAAGATGCATGGAGAACGCCGGTGCCTGTGCCGGTGCCTGTGCCTGTGCCTGTGCCTGTGCCTGTGCCTGTGTCCCTGTCCGTGCCTGTGCCTGTGCCTGTGTCCGTGTCCGCGTCAGTGTCCCTGCCCATGCCTGTGCCTATGTCTGTGTCCGTGCCCATGTCCGTGCCCATGCCCGTGCCTGTATCTGCTCCTGTGCTTGTGCCCATATCTGTGCCTGGTTCTCTCAGGCGCTCCTGCCTCTTATCCCAGACATGATCCCAGGACCAGATGCATTTTCCTCAGCTCCCATTCTGGTCTTCCTGTGACTTCCTCCCAGGCACTGCTGAGAAGGGTTGCAGCTGTCAGGGCTCCCTTGCTCAAGTGCAACCTGGGAGTGGAAAGACAATACTCCCACTGGGAAAAACCACTGATCAATGAGAAGGCGGTATTGAATAAATGTTTCTCTCAGATGCACAGATCTGGAGACAGTCATCCGACTCCATTCCCCATGCACACAGGGATGAATGCTGTCATCTCATTGGGGGCAGACTTGACAATAAAACTTCTGTCACCTCTTCATTCTTTCCTACATGCCTTATCCCTCTCCTCTCCTCTCCTCTCTCCCTCCCTCTCTCTCTCTCTCTCTCTCTCTCTCTCTCTCTCTCTCTCTCTCTCCTGCTACCTAAGCTATCCCCATGACAAATTTGCTCCCACATTTTGCTCCCACATCTTTGTTAAAGACATTCAAAACACGACATATAACCAAGCGGGTCAGAAGGAGAAACAAGGTAAAACGGCTGTGTTATTCTGTAATCCAGTGGTCTTCTGGTCTTGTCTTTCCCATCTTTTTTTTTTTTAATGTATATAGTGCTCTGCCTGCATGTACACCTGAATAGGGCACCAGGCCTCACTATAGATGGTTGTGAGCCACCATGTGGTTGCTGGGAATTGAACTCAGGACCTCTGGAAAAGCAGACAGTGCTCTTAACCTCTAAGCCATCTCTCCAGCCCCTTGTCTTTCCCATCTTTACACCCCTCAGTGTTCAGCCTACTCCCTATATGCCAAACGACACCGCTCTAATGTTATTCTGACCCTGACTGGACCCTATCATATTTTAAGCGCAAGTTCAAGTTTTCTCACCTCCGTAAAGGCTTTCCCAATGCTCCACTCCCAGGTGCACACAATCCACCCTCGTAAGTTTAATGTTCTTGCCTAGAATCACATGCGCATTTCCCAACAGCAGCTCCAAGGAACAGTGTCTAAGATTGCTGAGGAAGGCAAGAAATGAGGAAAGGAGAGAAGAAGGGAGAGAGGAGAGCGAGGGGAGCTTGTGAAGTCAGATAAACATGGCTGACACATCCAATGTCAGATCATTAAAATATGCTGAAGGCATGTGCCAGCCTTTAGCTTCTCCTTAGTCTGGATATCCACAGAGCAGCCCTGAGAGCTGTGAGCTGTGTCCTAGTCAATAGAAAGCTGAAGTGACCATTGCCATAAACTAGGATTCAAATACAGACACCCAACTTCAGAGCTTGTATTACATTCCCCTTGAATGTGCCCTGTCACTCAAAACTCTCCCTGTGTACAATGGAAGGGTTTGCCACTAACAGTACTATTCTTGTTCTCTGCCTTGTCTGAAAACTTCCTGAGGGAGAACACCAGTGTCATTCCCTGGCATAGGGCATAGAGTCAGAGTAAATGTCCATTCTGCCAATACAAAGTGATTTTTTTTCTATTGATAAACCATTTTGAATGCATAAAAGCAACATAGCGCAACTTTTCAAGGTATCGCCCCATCTGTTAAACCACTGCTCTCGTGGCTATGCTCAGGTTGGCTAATTTTTTCAGTGCTTTTGCACACAAGAAAAGTGAGGAATGATGACAGATCTAGTAGTAGGCTTCCTGTCTCACCTCACTGCAGCAAGGTCACAGGACCCCAGCCTGACATCAGAGTCTCCCTGGGGACAGCCCTAGGAAAGACCGGATGCTCAAGCTGAGTGAGGCTGCTCTTTCTCATCAGTTAACACCACCGGGCTACCAGCCTCAGAGATTCACTCCAATCTAACTACTTTTTCAAGACAGATAGGAAGGAAGGAAGGAAGGAAGGAAGGAAGGAAGGAAGGAAGGAAGAAAGAGAAAGAAAGAAAGAAAGAAAAAAAGAAAGAAAGAAAGAAAGAAAGAGAAAGAAACAGTGAGTCTTCCTGTATTCAAGCCACTGCTCTGTGGAAATTAAATCACTGTCTCTGCAGTGGATTACCAGAGCAGTGTCTGACGTTACACTAAATCAAGCCCTCCTTCCTTTTGTCGCTCCTTTGCGGATCATGTTTCCTGTTTGTATTCTGTATTTGAGCACTATAATCCAAACATAAAATCTTACAGATCTCTTTATGTCTCCTTGTGGATGGATGGATGGAAACAGCTCACACGAGCCGTGTCGCCTACACTTGGCAGGGTCACCTTCTCACATCCCGCGGACATAGGGTCGAGCTTGGCCTAAGGAAAGAGCAGTGGAAGTACTTTTCTCAGCTTGTCTGCTTCCTCTCAGAATACCCCCGCTGGTCCTCAGGGAAGGCTGCTTCCCAGGGATCTTTCTGTTCTCCTTTCCTCTTTTCCTGTTCCCGATCAATGCTTTAGTTTAACCACTTGATTTTCAAATTACTTTGTAATTACAAAATTTAGCTAATTTTAGATTAATTCCAGAAGTGGCTTTTATGGGTGCCAGTTCCTGCCTGCTCCTTCCCTTGGCAAGACTGTAGCTGGATGTGAGGTTAATTGTGCCCTCATTTTAGCCGTGTGCTACCTGAACACACTGGCTGCTCTTTGAGAAAGCATCAATTAAAATAGGGGGGAGAAAGGCATTCAAGTTGATGGATTAAAGAATGGGGCTCTTTTAGCCTGGGAACATGCAGAGGGGTTGCAATAATGGCCTCTAAGTACATAGGAGATAATGCCTAGCTGTCGGCAGTGGAGAACAGGACAAAAGAGAATGGCTTTAAAGAGGGAACGCGGGGATTCAGAATGGAGATAAGGAATATAAACTGAAGCCTAGAGACAGAGGTGGAAAGGCCCAGAAGGAAGGACAAATCCATGATACCTAAAGGGCAGCAAAGGGGGTCTGGAGACAGTGCTCCGTCAGTTGTATCCCCAGAACAAGAAGAGAAAAGAAAAAACACGAATCTTAGGAAACAGCCCCCCCCCCTCCTCTCGGATTTGCAAGCAACATAATTTGCGGGGCCCAGTATGCAATGTGTGTGCGGAGCGCCTTGTACAAAGGTTTCAAGATGACAAACCATCAGCACAGAAGGCCCACCTACATATGGAAACCTAGGCAGCCTTGCAAATTACACATCCATGGAGCTGATGACCTTGTTCACTTAGGTGGACTCCATGTGGAAAGCAGGGTGACCTCCAAAATCTCATAAAAATATGTCTGACTGGGCTGGCAAAGATGGATCTACTGGCAAAAGTGTTTGCCAGACAGACCTGTCCCCTGAGTTCCGTGTTCAGAATCTATTGTATTAGGAGAGAACAGACTCTAAAATGTTGTCCTCTGGTTGCATATGCCCAGCTGTGATATACAGTACACACACACTGTGAAGAGAATGTAATCTTGCCTTAGTCTGGGCCCAAGGTGAAAACAGTCTTGGGATGCTCAACTCCACTGAGACTTTGTCTCTGTGAACTGATAGACATCTTAGCATAGACCGAGAGATGCAAGTATCAGCCCAAGACAAGTATTGAAAGAAACCATCAATGGGAGGAGGGAACCAGAGAGAAAGATCGGAGTTTCAGGTTTGGCAGCAGCGGTGGTCTCGGAGGATACCTCCAGGTTCGGTCCACGGATGGTGCGGCTTCTTCTGTCAGATAGATGATCTGTTAGACTCCTGAGAATTACGCAGGGGAATTGCCCCGTGGAACTGATACCCACAAGGTTTCATTCTTGTTCTCCTTAATCTCCTTTCCCTCCTATTTAGGGTAGTTGGATTGTAAGGCAGATACATGCCTTTAGTAAATCCCTAATAAAGTCGAATCGCTAAGGAATTGGGGCCAACACACACACACACACACACACACACACACACACACACACACACCACCACCACCACCACCACCACCACCACCACCCACAATCATCATCATCAACAACAACAATAAATAATTTTCAAAAGAAAAATCTACCCAGCTAAGGACTTAGATTGAGGGCTTAACCATGTAGCAACCAGCTCCGTGGGGGAAGGGGCAAACTGTGACACAGGAGTGGAGTGGGGGGTTGATTAAGATGAGCTGGCATCATTCTGCAGCTGTGTGAGGGACTTCCTGGGTTTAAAAAAAAAAATGCTGTGATGAGCAGAGGGCCACACTGCAGAGAAAAGTTTAGGTCCTGGGAACTTCCTTGTTGGTGCCTCTTTTTCCACGCCCCACCATGTCCAAAATGGTCACCAGTGCTTGCTGACTCTCAGAGGATTGTCCATATCCACCCGGCACCCTCCATCCAAGCCCTTTGTGCCCATCTTTACTGCTTTGCTGCTAAACTAATTCTCCTACAAGTTAAAGTACTAAGGGTTAATAATAGCTTGACACCTTAACCTATTATTCTTAAAATGGATCACTTGAGAGAAAAGCACTGTAAGCTCCTCAGGGCCCGAGAGATCTGGGTGATGTGGAATAAAATCCAGTTTAATTTAAGGTTTTGTTTTATTTTTAAACCTTAAACACACGTGTGACTCCAGCTTTCTATTCTACAAAACAGTTGTGTCCATTTTAATATCTTTAAGAAACTTTAATGTGTCAAATTACTTCTCTCTGGAACAAAATAAGTTGTCTGCTCTCTCATTTTCCTCCAGGCATAAACAAAACATTTGATCCAGTGCAACCCAGACAAAACGCCACACTGATGTGTAGGAGCCAGCGGGTTTTCATTTCATGTTGAGTAATTAGATGTTAAAAAGCACCTGTTCACAAGGTGACAAAACTTATTTCCCTATGATTAGCTGAGGCAGTTGGGGCCCCAGCCCTGGGAAGCGTGCAGGAGCCTTTGGTACCCATGGAATTAGCATCAGTTCTCCCGAAGCACCGAGCCCACCTCACTGTGACCTAACCGTCCTCGGACAGCCCAGGTTTCTTCATAACGCAAAAGTAGCAACTTTTCCAATCATGCATTCTTTGACCTCTTCAGAAAAGATGCGATTGGCCAATAGAGAAAAAGTAGACTTAGGATTTTCTGGTACAATCTGTCACTAAAACAACTAACGTAACAGAAAATTGCACTGGACCAGAAGCTCATCTACTCCTGCTTGCACTCGTACGGTTGACTGTGCACCGGAACTCCACAGCGACTCCCTCTTTCATTGCTCCCATAGGGCTGCACTCTACCTAGCCTCCCTTAAATAAGATTTGCATGTTAATTACTGGTTGACTTTTAATGAATATCAACAAGGAAATAATTGTCTGCGTTTGTTGACCTCTTCTCACAGGGGAAGCACAGTGCCAAAGGCCATGCCTGTGCTGTCTTGGGTCACAGTGATGCAGAGAGAAAGGGCCATCATCTTCCTAGTCACTCTGAGGAGTGTGATAGTTACCCATAATCATTAATTACAGCTAGGCAGAATTAGCTCATTTGCATATTTAATCCCATCAATAATCTCCCTATTAATAAATTAATAAGATCAAAGTAGAAAACAACAGCTTGGATTTTACCCAGAAAACCTTGTGCTTATTTCCTTGCTGGTTCTAAACGGGCCAATGACACTTTTTCCCAAGGAACACCTTTGCTTTACTCACTGCCTGAAGCGGAGGCACTGGCTGGTTTTGTTTTGTTTTGTTTTTTCTCTTTCTCGCACTCCTGGTAATATCTCACCTGACATTTGCTATTTATCCCTCTACCTCCTCTGTGTGCATAGCTTACCCTGAAAAAAAAAAAAAAGGAATGCACCCAAGTGAAGCTAAGCCCTCAAAGGCAGGCCAGCACCCGGATCTGGAGAGCTTACCATCAGAAGGGCAGCGTGAGCATCACTGAAAACAAGGCCGATGAAAAAGGCTCTGGCCTGGCACCTCCAACACTCAGACCTGGGACTTCTCTCATTTTCAAGAGGTGAGGAGAAGCCTCCTGAAGGTGCGCATCACGATTTGAGCCTGAAGTATCCGTTATGAGGTCCTGTTGGGAATGCTTACACCCAGGCTGGGGGCACTACGTGCGGAGGTTGTGGGATCTAAGGAGGTGGACAGTTTCTGAAGGTCCTACTGGGAACCCTGTTTCTGTAGCATTCCATGCTCTCCTGTCTGGCATGACATGAACATCGTCTGACCCTGACTTTTGCTGCCATGAACGGAGTTGCATCCTCATGACAGACTGCCGCAGGCCAGGAGCCTTAATCTCACCTTAATCTGAATGTGTAAAAGGGTGTGGCCATGGTGGCCATGGTGACAGAAACGTCTAATACAGTTCCGCTTGAGGTGGGCCTGGAACAGCCAGTGGGTTTGAAGGATAGGATTCCCCGCCGCAGAGAACAATGTCAGCAAACGTTTAAGAACAAAACAGACCCCCACAGTCTCATTACAAAGCGAGATGTGGTCCAGCTAAACTGAAGGATGCTATGGTAGGAATGTCCAGTGAAGGGTAGAGACTCCCAGGAAAAATAGATGCCTTCAGCATCTTTAAAAGGAAAGCCATTAGAGGTGGCTTACTCCGGCCTGAACATTCCTAACACAGTAACAAGCTGGAGTAGAGCTATGCGCAGAATCGATGAAAAGAGGAGTGCGACCCCCGGCGGTGAGTCTACCGCTCCTAACCTGGCTGAGCTAATTCGAGCCCAGAGAAAGCAGAGAAGGTAGTGGTGACTCAAGGGTAACTTTGGGGAACACTTTTAAGTAGGCGTGGTAGAACTTGAGGGATGTCAAAAGCAGGAGACCAGGCTGGCTGGCCTCCCACTCACAGAAATCAGCCTGTGTCAGCCTTCCCGAGTGCTGGGATTTAAAGCGTGCGCCACCACAGAGGAGAAGGAGACCAGCAAGGGAGCTGAGGGAGGCCAGGGAGGGAAGAGGGGTAGGTAGGCTAGGGGACGGAGGAGAGAGAGGACAGGGAGGGAGGAGAGAGGAAGGGAGTGGAGGAAGGGGGTAACCCCCAAGGTCTCCCCACACTGGAAGGTCATTAATTACCATGACTCGAACAGGACCCTCACAGGAGCAGAGACACTTAGCTTCCCCACATCCCCACCCTCACCCCCACCCCAGGATACAGGGAGCCTCGGGTGCAGGACCCACAACGCTCCTTCCCTCTTCCCGCCTCTCATTCTCTTGACAGGCTCAAGAAAACCTCTATATTTTTCTTAAAGATGAATCGCCGCATGGATTCACCAAGGCTGACGAGGCCCTGTATGGGCTGACCTCGACGGAAGCCTCCACAACCGCCGTGTCCTTCAACACCGCAAACCTGTTCTTCTCCACATCATTCCCGATCCACAGTCTCTCCCTGGCTGATGCCAGCCCGTCATCAGACTTCCTTCAAACGCCGTTTCCTCAAACAGGCTTTCCCTGACCACGTGGCCTAACAGAGTGGTAAAGCTTCTAAACACAGCCAGGCAGGCCCTGTCTGCTTGCTTGCAGCCCAGGCCTGGGGACTTTTCAGCAACGTTAGGGAAATGGGGCCTGGGCCCTGGGCCTGAGCCAGGCGATGAGACAAAACCTATACTTGTTGTCAACGCGTTTTTGCCGACTGTAAGGGTGACTAGCGGCATTCTAGGTGTAGCAACTGCCCGGGTCCCTCTAACCCTGCTAAATGTGAGGTCTGTGACAAATAACAGAGAATTGATTTTTTTTTTTTTGAAGTGCATTGAGAGACGGTTCTAGTAAGGGGACGTCTGTGAATGTAGTCATAACGCTGCAGAAATAAGAATATGCCAGGAACTGAACGGCCCTGGGCTGTGAGATATAAATATGATCTAGCAAGGTGATTGGGACGGCGTTTTTCAAGGCTGCAAGTAGTAAAAAAGAGGATGAGAGAAAAAGATGAGATTTTCAAAGCAATATAATATTTAAGTCTTCTTGGTTCCTAGTGAAATGAAGTTAAACCTCTAGGAGGGAAAGTAAGGACTGTGATTATCGCATCACCCGGCAGTGGACGTCCTACTCAGCGTGCATCTTCTTAGTACTTGGGGGCTATATTTCCACATTCTAATTCTTAACATTGGATCATTTTTCAAACAAAAGCATAGCCTACATCCCTGCTGAATTCACAGGGTAGGAGGGAAAAGAGTCCTTTTAAAGATGCAGCAGTGTCGGAATGTGCTAGATCTCCTACACTGACCTTAGAAATGGTCCTTATGTCTTCATATCTCATGTGCCACCAATTAACTTTAATATTCCATTATTAATTAACTTTCCCGGAAGCTGTATTTCTGTACCGCTGGGAAGCCACCCTCTAGAAAAAGGAAAGGAGAAGGTGATAGTGTGCTGTTGTCACACGGTGGAAAGCAAGGATGCAAATTCTGTCTTAATGGCAGAATAAATAGGATAGTGATAATGCTTCACGCTAATAAATTAAATTTGGGTCGTTGGTGTGCGATAGAAACGCTTCTGATGGTTATGACCTGGGATACAGAAGCTGGGAAAAGCTCAATTGCTCTGGAAAGTGTTCCCATATTTAAAAAAAAAAAAAAAAAAAAAAAAAAAAGGAGGCTATCATTTTAACATTTCCCTTAACTTTGCTAAAAATAATAACCATGACAGAATGCTTTTTCCCCTTCTAACAGGGATGCCAAGTGAAAGGGGGGAAAAAACTAAAATAAATAAATAAATAAAAATTTTGAAATACTGAAGAACCACAGTGACCCCTACTGGAAACAAATGGAATTGGAAGTGGTTTTAACGCAGAGGGTTTGCCAACAAAAACATTTCTCTCCACACAAAGAAAGCATAACAATGTTTAACTCCAAAAAAAAATTCATATTCATTCCTGTGTCTGCTTTTCTTATTCCCTAGATCATCCATTTAAAAAAGTGTTTGGCTATAGTTTATGTCCTTGTAATCTGTATGAACTTGGTATACATCATAAATGGCAACAGACATTTCCTTGTGGTATTAAATTCTTCATAAGTGTCCTTTTTGATGTAGCACAATCTATTCAATCATATTTTTTTTACTATGGAGCTCTAGAAGAATTTTGAAGGAAGGGAAAATATTCTAAAGAGATCTGAATAGGATTGGCAAAACATTGCAAGGTAAGGAAGATCCTTGGCAACCTAGGTCAAAACGCTCACAGAGGCTGCCGTAATGAAAGTGCCAAGTGCTGTGTGAACACCTACTGTATTTAAAATGCTAATGTCAAATGAACTCTGTGACAGAGCCAGAGAAGAAAAGTCATGGACGGATTTGACCAAAGTAGGGAAGAGATGTGTGCACAAAAGCAACACACAGTACGGCACTAAACATGAGGGGCCTTCTTAGACAACCCTAGGGGACAGCAGCCCAGCGGGCCTTCTAGAAAAGCAACTGGGGAGGTTGCCGTCCCTGTGCAGGTGAGAAGGAAGGGCAGGTACCCCAGAGACAGCACGAATATCAGAAACCAATGCACAGTGCTGGGGGGTGGGGGGTGGGGGGTGGGGGGGTTGGGGGGGCACAGGTGATTCCCTACTGGATGGCCAGTGGAGGAGGAACTCGGTAGGTAACGTCTTCTCTGAACATTAGCTTGGTCCCCACTCTCTCTGCCAGGCGCTAGTGTGCCTCGCTGCGACTCCACACTTACAGAAGTGACAGGACCCCGTTTTAAGATGACAATGATGAGAGCTTCAAATGGGATAGATAAATCTTAGCTCCATTGTAAAGACAAGATTTCATCTCACCGGTTGTCTGATAGAGACTGTGCTTTCAAACTAGGAGTAGGTTCCCCCTTGGGGTCATATTTAAACTATTCACCCACTTAGGAGATCAAACCCTTTTATCATTCAATACGCATTAACAACCCCATCCTGTCTCAGTCATCACAGAAATGCCCTCTGAATTCAACAGAGTAGCAGGTCCTAATGTCCCCAGTCAGTGGAGAACTAGGAGGTGTGGCCTGGCTGGAAAGAGAATGCCACTGGGTGCCGGCCTTGAGGTTTTAAAAAGGCTCAGGACATCCAAGTGTCCTCTCTGCTTCCTGCTCCTGGCTCCAGATGTGAGTTCTCAGCCCCCTGCAGCCTGCAGCCTCCGCTCTGCTCTCAGGGACTCTAACCCTCTAGAAGCATAACCCCAAATCAACTGCTTCCTCTATAAGGTGCCTTGGTTGTGCTACTTTGTGACAGTGATAGAAAAGTAACTAATACTGGCATAATTGCAACTGGTGACTCTAGCTTTTGTCACATGACATGGAGTAGTCCCTTCCGTTCCCTTCCCAAGGAGCTAGGAGGAAAGCTGGAAGAAGGTGCCCTGGGCGCTGCGCTTGGCTGTGTTGTGTTGTCCAATCCATGCCCATGATGTCATATATAAACCGTGCCAGCTGCCATGTGCCCTCCATGAATATCGCCCACTTAATGCCCAGAGCCAGGCACTGGCGAATGAAAAGTTGATTCTGTGCAATTATGGACTCAAAGGCCTCACGTCCAAGAACCACAATGTGACCAGCACAAAGCTGGTTGAAAACTGGCTCAAGCTCTTCACAGCATCACACACACACACACACACACACACACACACACACACACACTCTAAAGGAAATACATAGGCCACCGCAGCGCTGTCCTAGACACTCTCCCTTACTCCTCTGCTCCCTTTGCCAACCGTAACTCTGCTGGCGCATCTCCTATTTTCAAATTCTTCACAAAATCAAAACCCATTCTTTCCAACTCGAAGCTTCCAAAGGTGTTGTTAAGCAAATGAAGACAAGCCATGGACCAAGTAAAGCCTATCCACCAAAAGGAAACATTTGGAAAACACTCATCTGATAAAGGACTTGTGTCTTCAATGCACAAGGAGCTATTAAAAAACCAACAATAAAGAGACAAGAACTAGTTTTTCGTAAGGGCAAGGGTTGTAACTCAGTGGTCGAGCATTTGACTTGTGTGTGGAGAGAGGCAGGAGGACAGAAGACAAGATACGAAAAGATGTAAAGATGGTATGTGCTTCTAGGGAGCTGCAAATTAAAACAGCCATGAGATTATTATAATAGCCCAAATCTAAAACAGGGACAACGCTAACTGCTGGTGAGGACATGAGGCAGTGGGGACCTTCGTGCCTTCCTGGTGAGAACGCAAACATGGTATATCTCCTCCACTAGATGGTTTGGCCTTTCCCTACAATCCTGAATGGACACTGATACAAATTACCCATGGCATTCCACCATAGTTATGTAATAAATTGAAAACTTTGTGTCCATATAAAATGCATGCCCTGCCCACAGCTGGTTATAGTAGCTTTATTTATAATTGTCAGAAGAAAGAAAGAAGAAAGAAAGAAAGAAAGAAAGAAAGAAAGAAAGAAAGGGAACAGCCAGGTTGTCCTTTAGTCAGCTAAGAGATAAAGAAACCGAGGCACGACACAACAAACGAATGTTAGTCAATGATAAGACGTTTCCCTGTGGAGTCCCAGGAAAACATAAGAAATCATCTCAAAGCTGCTCCAGAAAAGCCCGATGCCCCAAACAGTCCATGTTCGGGTGCTCAGGATTTCCTAAGGCAGCACAGCACTTAAACCAACCATTCAACAGACTCCTCAAGGAACGCCCTGCCAGATGCCCTTAAGCTATTACCACAAAGGATACTGACCCCGGCTTGGTGTAAACCATCAGTTTCTCACAGTCAAACTTAAAAATTCTCATCTCTCCAAGGAGGGAAAAATTCCCTTTTGCTTTTCAATTGTTACATTCGCAAACGCCCTCCAGCCTCACCCATGTGTTTTCAAGGGTTAACTTTTTCCACAAGGCTCTGAACACCTCTGCGTTCCTTCCTTGTCTAATAACTGTCAGTCTGCCAAGCCACTCAGGGGAAATGTTTTGCGATGCAGTGCATATGTTTTTAGTTTATCATCTTTTGCCATCTGTTCAAGGAAAACTTGCAACACTAGAACATGTATATGCATCGTCTGCTGGTGTCCACACCTAAGAAGTAAAGCAAAGTTTGACAAAGGTCTTTCATCACAAATGACCTTTCCACCGAGAGGCCCCCAATGATGCCTCCACGCACACAGCGCACCGGGTCAGGGGGATGCAGCATCGATGGACACAGTCAACAGAACAGACGTCTTCTCATGCACCGGTTAAAATTAAAATGCACACTGAGGAGCTAAAAAGTAAGAAGAGGTTCTCCCTATGAGAAATGTGGCCGTGGCAGTCTTTTAGAGCAACCTCTATTGACTTAAGTAGTTAGCACAGGCATCTGCCTTCATCATTTTCAAATTGTTACTTTGGAGCCTTTTTTTTACTTTTACCAGTAAAGAAGGGGGATTGAATTTACTTTATGTTTCTTAAATGCCTGTTTTGAGGTTATTGCACATTATATCCTCCTTGTAAACATATGGAGAATTTTATAATCCCCTTAAAACACGGTAACTACATCAGAGAGTGCTTCATGATAACCCCAATTTAAATTTAAATTTCTCTAGGTTTTGATCTTCCATATTATTAAAAATTCATCCTTCTCATTGCAGATTCGATTTAAATTTCAGCTGAACTTTTCTGAATTCAAAGAAGAAATTGATCTAAGTAGGAGTGCATTTGTGGGATTACTGAGCTGAACAAAAGAGAGAGAGAGAGAGAGAGAGAGAGAGAGAGAGAGAGAGAGAGAGAGAGAGAAGGAAGAAAGAAAAAGGAAGGAAGGATGGAGGAGCTGGTTGATTCTAGGGTTGCCGAATCTTAACTAAATCTAACCAAGCTATTCTCTTATAAATTTTCAACAAGAAAAACCTAGGGATCCCGCACTCTCTCAGAAGCCTCTGTGGTGCCGAATTCATCCTTACGACAACGACAACGAAGCCCTGATAAGGGAGGTGGGAATCAGAACGTCAAATGGACCAGTTTACTTTACACCAAGGAGACTTCCCCTTGCTTACTCCCGTTGAGCCTTTCAGAGATGTGCCAGTTTTGGTTACCATAGAAACCAGAAAAGAAACATGGGTGGAGCTTCACAAATCCATAATCACCGACCACTTGTGGAAAAATCAGCCAGAACTTCAGGCCCCACTGAAAATGCTCCGTGGCTTCGTTTTCTGAATAGAAACAAATTCAGCTTTCTTCTACCCTGAAGCAAAAATTATGAAAGCTAGGGCTCATAGTCACATGCAGGCTTCTACCTCACCCACCGGCACGGGTTCACGCTTGTCAATCAATATCCTAACTAGCTTCACTTTCAATTTTCAATTTTCACTTTCACTGAGTTCATATGAAAGGAAATGATTATATGCCACGCACTAGTCCCTGCTTACCGCAAGCTGCCGTGTTTTGAGCCACAGAGACCGAACCTTAGAAGAGGAGTCTCCTCACGATCAAGGAGATAAAAAGCCCCCACACCTCCCCGATGCCGGCCCCCAAAAAACATATGGAGTAAAGACAAAAGCAGATGGTTACCATGAAGGCTTCGTTTACAGAAATCTAATCGTCGCTAAGGTAACACGTGTTGTAAGCCTTCCGCGAGCAAGCGCTAGGGTTATTAAGAGAGGTGTCCACAAGCGAGCACAAGAACAGCCTAGGAGCAGCAGGAGGCTGGGAGCCCTGTATTTTGGAAAAGAGGCCGGATAATCCCTGTGAGGTTAAGACGGCACAGACAGCTTTTGAACCTGGAGTAATTAAAAAAAAAAAGTTCCTGGAAAGGAGAAGCCTTGAGGAAGATTTGATCTGTGCTGGAGGTAAGCAGGAGGAAGGACATTTGGCTGACGTTGCTGCTGCTGCTTGTTAGAATGCGCAGGGAGCCTTCTCTGAGGAGACAGCATCTAAGATGGGGCCTAAATTACCAGGAAGAGTCAACAGGCAGGCATCAAGCAGAGAGAGAGAGAGAGAGAGAGAGAGAGAGAGAGAGAGAGAGAGAGAGTCGAGAGAGAGTCGAGAGAGTCGGGAGTAATGTCCTGAGGGCACGGCTGTATAATGTTTCTCATTCTAAGGCAGGAAGAAGGCCGGTTTGGCAGGCACACAGGGAGGTGGGGCGAGAGGAGAGGATGAAATCGGAAGAGATCAAAAAACGGCAGACTAAGCCAGTCTTTCGTTTACAATGGAAAGTCACTGGATTCTTTTCAGCATGCACTAGCATTCTAGGAAGCTAGCTCAGTGGTGTCAATGTTCTTTTAAAAACCACCATGTTGTAGAGAAAGGAGCAAAGACAGAGACAGGGAGACAAATTGAAATGGGGGGGGGGGGGAAGTGGTGTATGATTGTCCCTGAGGATCAAAAAGGCAGGAGCAAGATGAAAGAGGCAGCAACCCAGCGACAGATCTGCTGCTCTGGGCTGAAGCAGAAAAAGGGAGCTGCTGAAGAAGAGGGAAGGGCGGCAGCAAGGCTTTCAACATCAGTAGGAAGACATCCTTCTAAAAACAAAAGGTCTTGTTGAGGGAAGGGGGGAGTAAGAGTTGCCAGAGATACTCTTGGTTGTGTTGGTTTATTTGTCTGTGTTTTATTTTACTTGTCTTTAATCTGTTTCTCTTGCGGATAAGAGCTGCCTTGCAGAAGTGTAGGAAGGACCTAACCGACGAGGGACGACCACAAGGACGGCAAGAAGGCCAAACAGTTCTGTGCTGAAAGAGCTGCTCAAGACCCCCTTTGTCACTCAAGCGCCAGGAGGAAAAGGGGTTCATCCTTACGACCGTCCCACTCTCATCTGTGTTCCAGCTCCAACGTTCTGCGCAGGTTCCTGAAGGGAACAAACGAAAGCAAGATGAAGAAAGGCATGTGTCCGTGTTAAGGAATCCTGGGAGATTTCAGTTGGCGTTTGCCATCATTCCCTATAGCTGCAAACGAATCTGAAAAATACGGTTCCTAGCTGTCAGCGCGGCTACCCCAAGCATTACCCTGATAGTGGGTTCAAGGGGGAAATGGCCATTGAGAATGCACCTTTAGGCTGGGTGGTGGTGGCAGTGCACACTTTTAATCCCAGCACTGGGGAGGCAGAGGCAGGTGGATCCGCTGTGAGTTCAAGGCCAGCCTGGTCTACAAAGCAAGTCTAGGACAACCAAGGCTACACAGACAAACCCTGTCTCGAAAAACCAAAAGAGAGAGAGAGAGAGAGAGAGAGAGAGAGAGAGAGAGAGAGAGAGAGAGAGAGAGAATGAAGCCTCCTAAATAAGATACAATATCCAAAGAAATATGGGAAGAGCTTAGTTTAGTTTAAGGCATCTGGAGTCCAGGAGAATTATTTAAGATCGGGGGTTCATCTGTAGAGAGCATATAGAAAGCCATGAGATTGAGTGAAATAAGGTTGTTGTCACTGCTGTAGTTGTTTTAAGAAAGAAACAAAGACTATAGACTGAGCCCGGAAACGCTTCAGCACTTTAAGTTCCAACAGGAGAGGGATAAAAGAACACTAAGTATGGTTGTCAGGGGCTGAAGAAAGACCGGAATGCATTAAACATTTGACAAGGGGTCAAATTCAGAAGTCAGCAGACTGGCCACTGGGTCGGAAGCCACGTGAGAAGTCCTTTGCAGGGCTCGAAAAGGATCAGGCTGCAGTGGTTTCCAGAGCGGGGACAGATTGTTGAGGAGTTTCCTCGGAAGGCGGAAGGTGTGCTATAAAGGAAACAGGACACTGGCAGAGAGCACCGGACCTGAAAAAGAAGCATTTGCTTACTTGCTTGCTTGCTTTGCAAATAGAAGACACTAAAACATGTTTCCCTGCTAGTAGGGCTAAGAGGCCGGTTTTTTAAAACACTCTAAGTTTTAAACGCAAGAAGAAGACATGATGGAGGCAGAGTTCCGGGAAACTCCATATGAAAAGAGCTCCTCATAAATTGTGTGAAATTGGAAAGGTATACACAGCAGTGGAAAGTTCTGGGTGCCACCCCAAAGGAGCAGGCTAATGGAAGAGAAGAATGCCCTTAAAGGGGCCCCCTGGGCTGAGTCAGCTGTGAGTCTCTCAGTGGCGGAGAAGGAGCTCTCAGGACTGATGCCTTAGAAAGCACACATTTTCAACTTAAAGTCTGTCTCCAAGAGACCAACATAAAGCCTCCAACAACCATACAATACCCGCGGGTAAAATATTGAAGGCACAACTACAATCTGCTAAATATGAAATGGATGAACGTGTTGGATCAGCGCTTATTTCTACCCTTATAATTTATAGAGCTGAGTGAATGCGTATAGGGCGTAAAGCATAAAAGACAAACTCGCCCTGTGAAGTTTACAGCCTCGTTCAGACATGAACTAAAACACTGAGTGATGACCCCTAAAATGTTTTTTTTTTTCACCTAAAGTGACTGGAGAAGCCATTAGTGCAGGCTGGTGCCTTCAAATATTACCCATCTCTCTCCCCTGGTAGGAAACCCTGCCAAGCTGAGAGACCTAAACAACTCACCGATCTTTTAAATCGGTGTTGCACGTGTATCCTGATGTATTTGTAAGTGAAAGCTGTGAGTTTTCATGGCTCGCTGCGATTCTTCTCCAGTAATAACTAGGATTTGTTTTTGCTTTATTCTCAAATTAAGGGCTACAGAGATGGATGGCTCAGTGGTTAAGAGAGCTTCCTGCTCTTCCAACTCACAATTACTCCAAACTCCAGTTGCAAGAGTTCTGGTGCCCTCTTCTGGACTCTGTAAACACACACACACACACACACACACACACACACACACACACACACACACACTACGTGTGTCAGAAAAATATAAATAGATCTTTTAAAAGTTAAAAAAAGACTCAAGTCAAGTATGCTGGAATCTTGGAGACATAGCAACAGTCGCCCCATCCCTCTCCAGGTTCAGCCGGCAGCCAAACAGCCGACTTGACTCACCAAGGGCCACTGCTCCCCAACCCGTGATGGCAGGCGTCAACTGTGACAGCTCTGACATACATCCCGGTCCTCGTTGCTTCTGTCTGTTTCAGGAACCAACCAGCTCATACGAGTTTCATTTGCTCAGTGTTTACAGATGCCCATGAAATCACAGGACTCTTTCATACCATTCTCCCAGAAGTGGCTGCACCACGCCAGAAAGCATCAGTATAGATGGGTGGCTTTCAAAGAGCCAGATGCTGTGCTGTGGTAGCACAGAGCTGAAGACTGGCCGTTTTAAACATGCATCCACATCTGATGCTTGTCCTTTGAAAACAGCGTCTCACTATGCATCCCAGGCTGATCCCTGAGCTTCTGACTCTCCTGCCTCAGTTTCCTCTCATTTGAGACCTTTGGCTTGACTGAAGTTCCCTTCCCCCCCCCCCATAAACCAGGTTCCTACTCTCAGAGGCTAAATTTAAATCATCCTAAAGAGGTAGAAAACACTCCCTGGTTTGTGAGATGCCGGTACCTAAAAAAAACACCTTCCAGAAAACAACACACAACTCTCGGTAAATTAATTGACTGTGAAATTGCAGCTTAAGCAACAAAGCTTGCTTTTAAGTGTGAGGAACGTGAAGAACCATGTAAACAGCCAGATTTTCATGATTCGAGGAACTAAGACATTGCCTCTTTCTGCTTGCCTCTTTTTCTTCCTCTTCTGTATCTGCTCTCGCGCCGGCCGGCTCCTCTCCCTGCAAAGCGACTATGCAGGTGCTGAATGGTCCTCAGCTAATGCGATCCACAGAGGACTCTGTGGATGTTTAAAAAGTGAGGGATACTCCCACACATGTATTGGACCTAGGTCCTCTACACAGACGCAGCAGATCGGCAGCTCAGACTTCATGTGGGTCCCCCAGTAAGGTGGAGGTGTGGCTGTTTCTGACTTGAACTTTTTCATCACTTCGCTCTGAGTCACAGACTAAATGTCAGGATATTGCTAGCAAGGACTTCCTTACTTCTTGTTTTTCTTAGACTCTGCTTTAAGGTACTTCGGTGATCAACGGAGAAAAATGCAAAGGCTCTGGCTCTAGGACCAGTCTGTGACTGTCTTCACAGTAGAGAGAGTTGCCTCCGTCTACCAGTGAAAACGCCCCACTGTTATCTGTAGCATCATTCATGATTTGCCTTGAGACCCAGTTTCCTCTGTATAAAATATTTTCTGGGTTTCCTATGACTGTTTTTTAAGATGACGGTGCACAGTTGCTCCAGAACTGTGAGGCTTTAAGAGGACTCCCCCGGTCACAGCCCCACCCGTTGCCTCCCTTTAAGAGAACGGTAACCTAGAAACTACTCAGTCTCCGTATTTTCCAGAGATTTATTTTGCTTTTAAGTGTGCGTGAGTGTGCACATGCATGAATGTGAACACAGTGCCCAGGGACATCAGAAGAAGGTGCCAGGTCCCCAGGAGCTAGGGTCACATGTGATTATGAACCACCATGTACATGCTGGGAAGCCAACTCAGGTCCTCTCCAAGAGCAGCAAGTTCTTCTAGCTGACGAGCCATCTCTGCAGCCCCTTCAACCTCCAACCCATCTCCCCCCTAGAAATCTCCTTAAACTTAACCTGTAACTAAATTGTAGGGAGAACCTCCCCACAGGAGACTAAATTGACGCAATGACTGACCAAGATTTTTCTGTTGGTTTTCTGAACATAAGTTACATCTGTGCTGTGTTGAGTGTATAGAGTTTGCCACATAGCTCAGGGGACAGCTATCCTGTATGAACACCAGACTCATCTTCTGAGCATGGAGTCGGTGTCTGTGCTGACCACAGCTGTGTCTCTAGCTTGGTTTGTGACAATGACAGTGGTAAATTGTGGTGTTGATGGGTTCTTCAACTCCAAGTAAGGAAAAACAAATTCTACCAACTTAACAAAGCAGCTTAGCGTCATCTGTATGACCAAAGACAAACAAGCAATTAATTTTGTCCACCTCAAATGCCAAATTAACATCTTGGACCTCTTTTTATATGCCCATCCCTAGTTAATCAATGACGTAAACAGGTGCATCCAATCACGTCTCCCATCAAGCTAACCCTCCCCCCCAAATACCATAGCATACAGGGAAAATGTAATTTTCTAACTGGAATGGAGGTCAGCAGACTTTTTCTATAAAGGGATAGGTAGTAAAGGCTTGAAGTTTTTTATGAGCTGTAAGGTCTCTGTCACAACTAGCACACCCTGCCATTGAATCGCAAAAGCCTTCACAGTTAACAGAAAAATAAATGTGAAAACACTATAAAACAGGTTGACAGATTGATTTGGCCTTCAGCCACAGTTTATCTAATGCTTAAGCCTAAGCCTATCTTGGTCCTTAGGCCCTTTTTTTATATAAGTACAATCTCTAAGTCTTCAGGAGACATATACTGAATTCAAGCATTACCATAAGTTCTGGATAAATTAAAATCCCACACTTATATAATATATTGTAATATGTATGTATATATGTATGTATGTATGTACGTATGTATGTATGTATGTACGTATGTATGTATGAATGAATGTATGCACGTATATGCCAGTTAATCTTGCACTATTGACCCTTAATAAATTCATATATAGGTGTGTATGTATGAGCACACACATGCCTGCATGTGTGTGTGTGTGTGTGTGTGTGCGCACAGGTGTGCGTGGGTGTGTGTCCTTCACAAGCAAAGAGGTCATTCTAAAAAAGTCTGCGTTAATGATATTACCTAACAGAACAATAAAATATGAATGCTACCATTCAGACGTATTGCCAGGCTTTGAGAATTTACCTTCACGCTGCAATTCCTACTCTGGTTCCATTACAAAATACTATTAGTACTATTAGCTTATAAATAAGGATGTAAGAAGCTATATTTGGAGATTGTACAACATATGATTACATCTACGTAATACACATCCCTAGTAATGGACTAAAATCTCACTTCAAATGCCCTTTTACCATTGCTGGAACAAGAGAGTCACAGGGCCAGCACTAAACATTGTCTGTCTACAAGTCTCAAAAGAGCTCTTTTCTGCCATAATAATGCTAAGCTGTTGGGGGTTATATAAGGTAGAGATCAGCTTTCTAAGGTGCCTCCTTCCCACAGTGGGCCAGAGTGACCAAGAAAGTAAATCATAGGTGATGCCGTATTTCCAAAATGCAAGTACGAAATCTATATACAAGGGAAATCTTGCTGAAAAGGTAACAGTCAAATAAAGCCTGTAGGAGGTTTGGGAATAAACCAGGCTGCTTCCATCTTGGTTGCTTTATCTTTCCCTCACTCACTGGATCATATGCTCAGTATGCCCAGCTTCCAAGCTATGGCCTCTACCATATGGGGCCCACACGGTGAGGGACTGAATCTTCCTGCCAGCATCCATGAAGCTGGACATGGCTCCTTTGACCCATGAGCAGCCCCAGCCTGGCTAACAGGTTGACTGTAACCTCCCGAGAGACCAGAGCCCGAACACAGCCGCTCCTGCATCGCTGACCTGTAAACCGTGAGAAGTAATAATATGCTAAATATTGTAGTAATTAGTAATACAGCCATGGGTAATTAGAGATTAGCAAATCTAATATGCAAGCAGATTGACATAAAAACAGATTGTAATCCATTTGCAATCAGCCTAGGAAAGAGTGATAATGGGTAAAATCAGACAATAATATCTCTTCAGCTAAAACCTGCAATGCGCCTCACAGCAATGAACTCCAGTTGCTATGAATATAGGTTCAAGTCACTTAATACAAAGCAGATCTTCCTGCAGGGTCCACGTCTCAGCCTCAAAATCACATCTTTCTGCCTATTACCTGGGCCAATATGTAAATTTATTCATGCTTCACACCCAGATCAGTGTTCAATTTCTTCCCCAAAAACCTTTCCAGATGCCCAAGCATATCTCTCTCTCTCTCTCTCTCTCTCTCTCTCTCTCTCTCTCTCTCTCTCTCTCTCTCTCTCTCTCTCTCTCTCTCACACACACACACACACACACACACACATTTTTTTTAAAGAAAAAATATTTCATTTTGTACAATATGGCGAAGGATTCCCAGGTGGAAATCACAATGCCCAGTGAAAAGCTGGCATCCAAAGCATCTATCAGCACACAGTTGGTGTTAGCTGGATTTCAGGGGAAGGGATGGCCAGCCCCCTCACAGTTTGTTGATTGCTTTAACTGTGCCTGAGCTAATGCAAATCTTCTCATCACTTTACCCACGTGAAAGCAGTGAGGAGAGGGTGAAGAGGAGAGCGCCCTGACTTCCCAAACCCATTGCCCTTGGATAAGCTGCAGCTGAATGACCAAAAAAAAAAAACCATCAACATTTCAGTAGCTACTGCAGTATTATGAGGTCAACTTGGGGAAGTGAAACTATTTTCAATGTCTGTGCTTGCTACAGCAGAATTCAGAAACTAAAAAAAGAAGGCATTAGCGGGAGCTCTTTGAACAGGGATTATGAGAAACTGGGCCTTCTAAATAATTGCAGCAAAGCCCTTCCCAACTCCAGAAGGCACAGAAAATTATTGTCGATTAAGTGTTTAATGTTAACCAAAACTGGCGTATTGGTTCTTAATCAAAGTAACTATAGAATAGAATTACATTTTTTAAGTGTTATGTTACATGATACAATACTAGAACTTGAGCTACAGCCAACTATATAGCTCAGTTATGTTCGTTTTATAGCATTTGGATCACAATTTTACTATTTTAAATACCCATAAATGTTTACAGTGGCCGTATCTTTATCATATGGCTAATGATGTTTATAAGGCTGAGGTGCCTGAAACCAAATATGAAGCACATATGCATTACAGCATGCTTTCTCTACATGGGTGTGAGTTAGCTTATAGCCTGGGATCCTGGGCAATCACACGTGGGCACTGCCTCTACACTTAGGGAACAGTTCACACAGAATTTGCTACAGTACTGAGCACAAAGGGGTCTAATAAATTTGTGTTGCTCATGTGCATATCACTACAGATAAAATGGTTTGTACCTTAAATATTATTTATATATACACAGGTAATGTTACACAGATTAAGCATGTTATATTTATGTATTTAGGAATAGATAGATGATAGATTGATTGATAGATGATAGTTAGGTAGATGATAGATTGAGAGAGAGAGAGAGAGAGAGAGAAAGAGAGAGAGAGAAAGAGAGAGAGAGAGATGAACAATTAAAGAAAAAGAGGCCATAAATTTGAAAAAGAGCAATAGGAGAGTAGCCGAAGGGAGGAAGGAAGGGGAAATGATAAAATTCCAATATAATTCTAAAAAATAAAAAATTCTATAAATAAAAATAAGAATTGCAGGTCCTTGACTTGCTTGCTTCTCTTCTGTTTCATCCCTATCTTTTACAGCAGGCATTTCCTGGCCTCAAAGACAGTTTATAGTGAACTGTAGAATATTAAATCATCTGCTATCATAGTAGCTACTCAAGTGGCTTGTCCAGAAAGTCTCCGCTTTGATCTGTCTCTATTATAATTGAAGCTTGCAAGGCTGCTCTCCGAGCCCTTCTGCTGGTCCATAATCAACTCTCACCACCTCATTGTTGCCTGTCTTGCAAACGGAGTCACTCAGCCAGTCACCACACATAGCAGATCTACCACACCATGTGCTGTGAGATTTCAGGGAAGCTGCTAAGCACAAAGTCTGGATCCAGACTGCCTGAGTGTCCTTATCCCAGTTCTGCCTGTTCTGGCTACGTGACCTCTAATATATCACTCAATGCCTCTGTGCACCATTGATACAATACACATTAAGAATTGAAAAAGTGTAACTTAAGCCTTTCAGGGTAGCATATGGTACACTAGTCTTACGGATACAAAATTGAGAATAATCCTGCTCTCACAGAAATTATAGTCAAATAAGAAAAGCATTCAATCCATTTGTTATTTGTGACATCCAGGATTCCTAATGAGAGCACAAACAAGATATTTGAATTAGACTGACACATGATGCGGGCTTCCTACAGAAGTTACTGTCTGACCCGGACACTCACCAAAAAGAACAAACAAAAAAGTTAAAGGAAGCATTGCAGGTGGGCTAGATGCCGGGAGAGCACTAGAGGCTGTGACTGGAAAGGGCTGAGATCGGGGGGGGGGGGGGGGGGGGGCAGTGAGAGCAGCTGGAGGACCTCAGGTGAGAGGGGCTGTGAGGCAGACCTCATCTGGATGCCCACCTTTGGAAGGTGAACCAGCAATAAATACAGTCAGAGGGGCTGGCGAGAAATCAACATTTTTTAAATTTTATTTATTTTTTATTGTATGTGCATTGATGTTTTTTGCCTGCATGTATGTCTGTGTGAGGGTGTCAGATCCTGGAGTTACAGACAGAGTTGTAAGCTGCCATGTGGGTGCTGGGAATTGAACCTGGGTCTTTTGGAAGAGCAATCGGTGCTCTTAACCACTGAGCCATCTCTCAAATCAACACTTTAAAAGCTCTTCATAGCCTCAAGGTAGAAAGTGAAGATGTGTCAGGGTGCTCAGAGGCTCAGCATCACAGAGATGGATGGAAAAACCATACACCTTTTCCTCACCGCCCGCCGCCGTCGCACTCCACAGCATGTCTGCCCTGTGCCCTCTAGTTGCCCACCTCAACCCTCAATGAACTTGAGTCAGAACAGTAACGCTAAAATTAAACGTGGATTCTGTATTCCGTTATATATGCTACATTCAAAGGAGACGTCAGAGCATCCATGTTTGAACTGCTCCTAACAGATTGGGAATGGGGCAGCCTCCATTGTTCTGTGAAATTTCTACTCATTCACGAGATGAATGTGCCCAAGGATACGGATGAGGATCGTAACTCTATTTTTAACTCCTATTCTTCCCAAGTAAAAACAGGTTAATATATTCCAGAAGTAACCTTTTCTTACCTTTAGATCAGTGATGGTGTCAAATAATTTCATAATGGATAATAAAACTCCCATTAGTGTTATGAATTATATTAGTATGAATCTTTCCCAAAGTCTTAAAATGTTTTAGCTGATATTTTTAACTGTCTAAAAATTATGTTATAATGTGCTTTTTGGAGATCCTTTCGTGGCTTGCTCCCAGCTCATCCCAAAGTCAGCGAACTTGACCACTCTGCCGTGGCAGCTCAAGCCCTGCTCTTCGGTACTAAGCATTTAGTGATTCCTTTCCTGTTAAGCCACTCTACATCTATTTGCATTTATTCTTAAACAGGTCATTTCATTGTCCAAACAAGACTCTACTCTTCAAGAAAGTTACCTGTGCCTCCAAACACTGAGATTTTTAAAAAATTGCTGCCAGACCAAGAGACAATCGTCTCCCCATCCCCCGCCCCGTGTGTGTGTGTGTGTGTGTGTGTGTGTGTGTGTGTGCGCGCGCGTGCGTGCGTGCGTGTGTGTGTGTGTGTGTGTGTGTGTGTACACGTTAGTGCACTACAGCACATTGGTGGAGGTCAAAGGTCAAGTTGCAGGAGTCAGTCCTCTTTTACTGTGCGATTCCTAGGAATCAGACGTGGATCACCAGGCTTGGTGGCAGCCATCTTTACCCATTCAGACATGTCACCAGCCCAGGCGACAGCTTGCCAGTTCCCTTTATCCGTAGTGTTTCTGCTCTCCAATTCCCTGTTGCTCTCCATTACTGACTGATGTCCTTTGTCCTTTATCCTTTCTGCTCACCGGTTCCAAGCCTCCCTGTGCCTGTCCACACTCTCTGCTTGCAAGTAATTATTTTAATTACTCTGAAACACCTCTTTGATATTCAGATGAGTAGTCTTGGACCCTGGTTGCATGAATACGCAGTATTTATTTGAGCAGTAAAATATTTAGTCAGGCTCTGGGGACCTTTCACCCTCCCAAGTCAAGTGATGGATGCACTAGACACTTGGCTAACATTGTGGCACTAATATGCTGTGGATTGACGAAGATTCCTTGCTTGATCAAACTTTAGCCAGGCTGCTGAACCTTCCCCTAGGCTCATCCATGTGGCTCTTATGAGTTCTAGTCTTACCCAGAATAGTGCTGAATAGCAAAGGACCTGCCCCCAGCAGCCAGCCATTTGTTCCTGGTTCCTCCCGAAAATATCCTATTAGGTTGGACTAACCTCTCCCACTACTGCTGTTATCACTGTTATCACTTAGTAAATTTCCATCCATCAGCCCCTGCCTGTCTCTGCCCCCCCCACCCCCCGTCATGAGTTCCCACTGCTGTTTTCAACACTGAGTCCACTTTCCCCACCCAGTGCAGAGCTCCTTTGCTGTGGTTCCTCTGTTTACGGTGCTGGCTCTGAACAAAGTCTTCCTTATCGAGCGTTACCTTTATAATCACTGAAAAAAAATATTCTTTTAATTGTTTACTTGTTTACGTGCATGGGGAGATACACATGCGAGGGGAGGGGTGTATGTGTGCATATGTATGGAGGCCAGAGGTCAACCTCAGCTTTTTGATGGCGTCTCTCATCGGAACCTCAAAGTTGTAGATAAGGCTGGCTGGCCAGTAAACCCTAAAGAGGAGGGGGGAGGGGACAATAATTGTGTTACATAACAAACAGCAGTCAACGGAGTGCTTGCTTCTTCATCACCTTCAGCAGAGTCCAGTGATGACAAGAAAGCCACAGACTCCACCCACACTCAAGAGGGGCAGATGCTAAGAGCGGGACGCCCACCCACAGGGCTCACCTGAGAGTGGACCGTGTCCAGCCCTAGGGCCTTCCTCACCCTGCAGGACTCTGAGGGACTGCATCCAGCCTTCTCATTCAGCGGGAATTCGAGAATCAAGGAATCTTACTGCAAACGTATCTCCTATTTCGAGACTTGCGATAGCAAAGTTACTAACACAGCACCTGAAATAAGATCACTTTAAAGGAGAAGAGGCCATTCCGAGAGTCTCACGCTCCCTTCTGTGTTGTGAGACACACGGCTGATGCTTTAGGGGGGAAAAAAAGAAAAAAGAGTGGTCCCGCCCTTACGGAATTTTTCAGAGGAGCAAGCAGGACTTGCAGGGTAAAAAGAGCAGCTACCGTGCGGCCCACTTGTCTTGTTTAAGGCAGGCAGTAGCAATTAGCTCTATAACTGGCTGGTGCTAGGGAATGTGACTTGCCTTTCTGCCTCATTAGCATACCTCTGCTTTCTGTGTAAATCCACTCTGGGACATTCTCAGAGCGGCTGAGGCAGGATACAGGGGTGGGTGGTGAAGTTCTTCATCGGGAAATCCATGGCAAGATTCTCTTAGTAAAACTCAACTGTAGCCTGTGGGTGGTGTGCATGTGTGTGTGTTTGTGTGTGTGTGTGTGTGTGTGTGTGTGTGTGTGTGTGTGTGTCTGTCTGTCTGTCTGTCTGTCTGTCTGTCTGTGTTGTCTGAATTTGCTCTTCATATCTTTTCCCAGCATTAGAAGCATGTAGATATTCAGAAACATCTAGCACGTTGGCAGCTGTGTACTTGACAGCCACTGCTCTAGGATGGATAGATCCTGACTGGAACATTCAAGAATTTTTCATACCGGAACTGAAAGCCATAAATAGAGGATGGTATCGGTCCTCAACGCCACAGTTTGGGGCTGTGCCCAGTGTGACCGAGAGCAAGGTAGGTAGCACAAGGGGCCATATGCTATGGCTCCCAGAACGGGCTCAAACAATGAATGCTTAAGAATGCGTTCACCACTTGCATACAGCAAACCCTGTATTCTTTCATTCTTTGTAACCTCTCCCCACCAGGCCCAGCGTTGCAACCATTTCTATGACCTAGATCTCTGCTTCTTGGCCTTCCTGGTGGTCAAGCTTAGCCAGCTTCTCATGTTGTGGTGACCCTCCAACCATAAAATTATTTTCCTTGCTACTTCGTAGCTGCAATTTTGCCACTGCTATGCGTCATAACGTAAATATCTGTGTTTTCTGATGGTCTTAGGTGACCCCTGTGAAAACGTCTCTCATCCTCAACTGGGTCGCAGTCCACAGGTTGAGAACCACTGGCCTAGATGAATAAATACCCAGAGTTATGTGAGATGTCTCCACAAAGAAAGGCTTGAGGCACTAAAGGGAGCCAAGGCACTGTCCCCAAAGTAATAGTTTCCTTTTTAAAAACTAGAAAGCTGAAACAACCTTTGTTTATATACTGCACATGCTTTGAAAAATGGGAGAATATACGCTTCTAGATAATTGCCTCAAACATCTCCATTAACCTGCACATAGGATTCAGGGCAATAAGAGAAGTGAGCAACATGTCTGCTTTTGTGCCAGTGCCATGTTGTTTTTATAGCTATAGCTCTGTAGTACAATTTAAAATTGGGGATGGTGATACTTCCAGCTGTTCTTCTATTATTTGAGAATGCTTTAGCTATCCTCTGTGTGTGTGTGTGTGTGTGTGTGTGTGTGTCTGTCTGTCTGTCTGTCTGTCTGTGTCTTTGCATATGAAGCGGAAATTGTGCTTTTAAATCTGTGAAGAATTGTGTTGGAATTCTGATGGGGATTGCATTGAATCCGTACATTGCTTTTTGGTAAGACAGACAATAAGACTATATTAATCTTACCAATCCATAAGCACCGGAGCTCCTTCTGTCTTCTGATATCTTCTTCCTTTTCTCTCTTCAGTGTCTTGGAGCTTTTATCATACAAGTCTTTAACTTGCTTGGTAAGAGTTACACTGAAATGTTTTGTATTATTTGAGGCTACTGTGAAAGATTTTGTTTCCCTGGTTTCTTCTTCAGTTTTTCTGTGTATTGAAAGACTACTGGCTTTACAGTATTAATTTCGTATCCAGCTGGTTTCTTGACAGCGTTTATCAGCTGTAGGAGTTTCTCAGTGAACTTTTCGGAATCATGTATATATACAATCATATCTGCAAATAAAGATACTTTGACTCATTTTTCCCTATTTGTATTTTGCATTTCCTTGATTTCCTTCAATTGTCTTGTTGCTCCAGTTAAGACTTTGAGTTCTATATTGACTAGACATGAAAAGAGTAGACAACCTTGTCTAGTTCCTGATTTTACTGAAAATGCTTTGAGCTTGTCTCCCTTTAAGTTGATGCTGGCTGTGGGCTTGCTGTCAACTGCCTCTATTGTCTTAAGGTAGGTCCTCTGTAGCCCTCATCTCTCCAGGACCTTCATTTAAAGGGGTGTGGAATTTTATCCAAGGCCTTTTCTGCATCTACTGAGATGATCACGTGGGCTCTTCCCTTCAGTCTGTATGTGTGGTGGATTCCATTTATCATTTTTGTGCATGTTGAAACATCACATCCCTGCACCTCTGGGGTGAAGACTACATGGTAAATGATCCTTTTTTTATGTGTTCTTGGATTTCTTTGCAAGTATTATATTGAGAAAATTTGCATCTTATGGAGGAAGTCTACCATGGAGGAAGACTGAATGAGGAAATATATCTATGTTCAATAATGCTACATTCCTAGATGTAGTCCTACAGGGTCATAGTATGCTTCTTTTTAATTGTGTATGTGAGTGTGTGTGTATATGAGTGTATGGGTATATGTGAGTGTGTATATGTAGGTGTGTATACGTGTATGTGAGTATATGTGTGTATGTATTTGTGTATATGTGTGTGAGAGTGTATGTGTGTGTGTGAGAGAGACAGAGACAGAGAGAGACAGAAAGACAGAGAGAGAGCATGTACATGCACACACAAGTGCTTAAGGACTCCGGGGGCAAAGGGTTGCACTACAGCTGGAGTTACAGGCACGTGTGAGCCACCCACCAGTACTGAAAGTCAGACTCATCTACTCTGAGTTCCCTTTCCTCTACATCCTTGTTAAACTCCAGCCGTTTCTTGTCTTTTTTTTGGTCACACCCATCCTTACAGGTGTGGTGTGCTAGTTCACTGTGGTTCTGGGTGGCATTTTCCTGAGGACTATCTTTTCACATGCCTCTTGGCCATTTGAAAGTCTTCTTTGGAGAAATGTCTAAGTCTTTGGCCTGGCTCTTAATGAGCTTCTTCGTTTTTACATTATTAGGCAGCCTGAGTCCCTTACATACTTTAGATATTGGCCTCTGGTCAGGTGTATAGGTCAGGGTACTTTTCTCCTGGTCTGGAGGCCGGTTTTCCACATTATTTACTGCTTCTTCTCTGATTGGAGGCTTTTCAGTTTTATGTAGTCCACTTGTTTCCTATGCACACATGAGATCTGTACACATTCACACACACATACACACACACCACACACACACTCATACTTACACATATGCACATACATATACACACACTATACACACTACACACTACACACACACACTCATACTTACACATATGCACATACATATATACACACTATACACACTACACACTACACACACACACACACACACACACACACACACTGGGGTATATGAGATGGATCAACAGGTAACCTGAGCTTGATCCCCAGAGCATACAGGGTGGAAGGAAAGAATTGATTTCTTCAAGGCGTCCTCTAACCTCCATGAACACACTGTAATGCACAAATACCCATGTGTACACACACCACCAACTAGTTCATAGAAAATCCCTTCACTGATTGTTGTAGGCATTTTGGTGTGTAAGAAAAAGCACAACAGCCACTCAGAGGAAAGATAATAGGTCACCAAGGAGAGACTTGATACCCTATGAGCATATACAGGGGGAGGAGGTCCCCCTCAGACACAGACATAGGGGAGGGGAGGGGAGTAGGGGGGAAGTGGGAGGGAGGGAGGAATGGGAGGATACATGGGATGGGCTAACAACTGAGATGTAATATGAATAAATTAATAAAAAAAAGAAAGAAAGAAAAAGCACAACAGCATTTAGTGTTCAGTAAATATCAAGTGTCCACAAGTGTTTGCACACACAAATACGTGTGCTTACTTTATTTCCTGAGCCAGCATCCAGACTGAAAATGAACTGAGTTCTGACTGTGGGCAAGGTACAAAATATAACATCTGGGTTTGCCACATGTCCTACACACCATATGGCAGACATTTGCCAAAAATCTCTCAGTTGTTTTGCTTTTTGCTATGAGAAAACTATCCGAGACAACTTAACGAAGAGTTGGTTCACAGCTCAGACGTGGAGTCCGTCATAGTAGGATAGGTGAGCAGCAGGACCGTGGGTCAACTGATCTCATAGTGTTGAGCCAGGAAGCAGAGAGCCTGCACTCACTGGCTTTCTCCTTCTGCCTGTGAGAAGATGCCAGCCCATCTTCTCCCCTCAATTAGCACAATCAAGAAGAAATTCCATTACAGACACGGCCGTGAATTTGTCTCCTAGGTGATCCGAGGTCCTGTCAAGTTTCTAATCAACCTCAGCCATCACAGAAACTGTTCTCTTCACCCGGTAAACATAGCAGAACACCCTAGGTAGCTCTGAAACTGGGACCACCTCGTCTCTAGGTTGGCTTTTGATTATCCGCCCTTTCAGAGCATTTGGCTCACGACTTGGGTTCTCCAACGCTCTCTGTGGGAATCTGCCTCCCCTACCTACGCCTCAGGCCGCCCACATGGTTCTCTTCACCTGAACCTTTCAGGATAACCCAGATCCTAACGATACATGAACATGTGTTTAAATACTAAGGCTTAAGATTTGCTTCTAGTTGACGTTGGCTTAAAACGTCCTCACATTATTCACAGGGCACTGATCACGTTAGAAGCGTCCTCCAGAGAAGGCAGCATCCCCGATGATCAGCAAGCATTCTCCTCTCAAAGGCAAGATCAATTAGGTAGCTGATTGCTGTAGTCTGGGTGAGACAGTCTTGCAGTCACGCCCATTGCCTAAAGACCTGATCTGAATTAAATGATTATAAGGGACCTGAAGACCTCGCATTTTCTATGCCGACACGTAGTAAAATGAGCCTGGTTTTATGGGGTGCTGCAATCTCTCCTTGCTTCCCTCCACTAACACTCAAACCATTATTGCAAGTGCAACACCACAGACCGCTTAACACATGCATGAGAGAATTTTCTGGTTCTATCTTGCTTTAAGTATTATTCAAACCAAAAAGAAAAAGAAAAAGAGAAAGAAAAGAACAGAAAAGAAAAAACAGTCCCGCATTCTCTGTGTGTGTATCAAGGAAGATAAAGGTTTAGCTACTCACTTCACAGGCCAAAAGTGACAGCATCTAAGTAGCACAGAAAGGTACGCCTCTTCAGTCCCAGCCATGGGAAGGCAAGGTGTCAACGCTGTTTTACCAAGTCATCCTAAGATGGGGCTTGTTCTCTCTTCTCGTTGCTCCACCAGTCCTAGAATTAGCCCCGCGGCCATAGGATGCCCAGTAGCTCCTTTCAGGCTACATTCAAATCATAGATGAAGAAAAGGTGGGAATAAGGAGCGCAGGGTCCCTTTAAGTGTGAGTTCAAAAGTTCCTCACTCTCCTAGGCCAGTGCTCAGTCACATGACCACACACACACACACACACACACACACACACACATACACACACACCACACACATACAACAACACACACCACACACATACAACAACACACACCACACACACATATGCACACACACACACCACAACACACACACCACACACACATATGCACACACACACACCACAACACACACACCACACACACACACACACACACACACACACACACACACACACACTGTGTTCTAGGAGCCCAGGTACAGCTGAAGAGCCAGCTGTCATTCTGTCACAGAGGAAAAAGAACCGTGTTATAGTCCTTGGTACACATATTTTTAAAAGAAATCTAATAATAAAATCATCCTGAAAAAAATGATTTCTAGAGATGAGACAGGGGAAATCAAGCCTAGGAGGGGAAAAAAATAAAAAAAAATTGTCTGTGGATAGAGGCAGGCTGATCAAATGAAAAAAAAGGATAATATTTGAACTTTATAAATCTCTCTTCCATCTCTTTGCTCATAACACTGGATTTTTCTAACTTTGTCTATTTTGAGATATCAATAGGTTACAAGTTCTCCCAATTTTTTACATTAATGATTTAGATGTTTTAGAATTTTAAATGTAAGTTTTCCTAGAATCAGATTATTCAGGAAATGTAAAGAAGTTTAGCTCAGTCACTTTGCTTTTGATCGCTTTGCTTTTGATCGCATCCTCCCAAAACATCACATCCTAGAAATGTAAACCCCAAATTCATGTTGGTGGTTTGAGAAGTGAGGTTGGTGGAAGAGGGTGGGGCCCGATGATGGGATTGGTGGCTTCCCAAGAAGAGGGAGAGAGGCACACCACCAACCTAGCTTTAAAAGTATTTGCACACAACACTCTAGTCTCTCTGGCAGCAAGCATCTCACAGAACCAGTTTAGCCTTACTGTGACCTTCCGCATGGTCAAGAAAAGATCTTCAAAGTCATTTTCAAAGGTGGATTTCTTTAACATGTGCCCTGTGTCTACATGACATCTGAAAAATATTAAATCCGTGGGATTTATTTCTAATGTTTGTATTTTTCAAAGGGTGTGTGTGTGTGTGTGTGTGTGTGTGTGTGTGTGTGTGTGTGTGTGTGTGTTAGCATAAAATGACAGACCACTAAGTACAGGACAGCAGTCATTCACTAAACCAGTGGGACAAGAGAGTCAGCCATATACCAAGTTAACAGAAACAAACCCAATGGCTTGAAACAGTGTGTAAAGCACTCACCTTTTCCTAAAAGGTGAGCATCTCCAGTGGAGATTCTCCATGAAGGGAACTGCTGTGAGAAGGGGCAGCCAGCTAGCCAGCAGACAGGTTAAGATGAGCGCACAGACAAAGCCAGAAATGGTATGATACCATGCGTAAGAAAAAGATACATAGTAGGTGTTGGGGAGACAACTCTGACATACTGCTCCAGAGAGCCAGACCCACATCAGAACACACATAAGCCCTTGTAACTCCAGCTCCGGGTGATCCAATACCCTCTGCAGGCCTCTACAGACATCTGTACACATGTGCATAAAGACACAGACTCATGTACATACGTGTAAATAATTTTAATCCAGCAACATGGCTGCTCTGGTAAGGGATCACATCCAAAGACCTTCTAGGTCTATGCGATCCAGCTGGAATACAGACACTCACTGAGGTACAATATAATCTGGCTGGAATACAGACACACCCCTAGTACGCACCTTTAATCCCAAACCATGAGATAAATTTAGGTTGTAGAAAAAGGCAACTGTGTTTGTAACTGACCATCTAATTGAGACAAAGTGATGAACCAGAGAGAGATTTGACAGAATGAGTCAGAGATAGGATAGGCCCAAGTCTCATGAGAACGGGACAGGAAAGGCAAGGCTGCTTGAGAGTAACGCAGGGACACAGAGAGTTTGGTTGTTCTTAACCAGGACAGTTTTCCTGAGACATATTACAGAAAAAACAAGCTAGACATTGGTGAAGACAGAACCTGTGTCATTTCTCATTTATTTTGAAATTAAGTGTTAGAATGCCTGGGCCCTTGGGTAGTTTGGACAATGTATAAATGGCTCTGCTGAGTGAAAGTAACTAAGGTAGGCAAAAGAGCAACTGAAGACATTGCAAAGATCCCACTTCATCTTTCTCCTGGTGACTAGATGCATGTGGAGGGGCTGTTTTAACTACTGTGGGATGTTTTATGGGCGCATAGCTGCAAAACTGATCAGAAATTAATATCTATTGCCTTTAACCTCCTACCAACAGGGATCTGGTGGAGATTCAAGATTAGCCATATAGGGTTTTACATGAAGCCGTACGGCAAGCCTGGGCTGTTCTGGTGTCTCTGTGACTGCTGGTAGTGGTGTTGCTCTGTGACTGCTGGTAGAGGTGTTGCTCTGTGACTGCTGGTAGAGGTGTTGCTCTGTGACTGCTGGTAGAGGTGTTGTTCTGTGACTGCTGGTAGAGGTGTTGCTCTGTGACTGCTGGTGTAGAGGTGTTGCTCTGTGACTGCTGGTAGAGGTGTTGCTCTGTGACTGCTGGTAGAGGTGTTGCTCTGTGACTGCTGGTAGAGGTGTTGCTCTGTGACTGCTGGTAGAGGTGTTGCTCTGTGACTGCTGGTAGCAGGGTTGCTCTGTGACTGCTGGTAGAGGTGTTGCTCTGTGACTGCTGGTAGAGGTGTTGCTCTGTGACTGCTGGTAGAGGTGTTGCTCTGTGACTGTTGGTAGAGGTGTTGCTCTGTGACTGCTGGTAGCAGGGTTGCTCTGTGACTGCTGGTAGAGGTGTTGCTCTGTGACTGCTGGTAGAGGTGTTGCTCTGTGACTGCTGGTAGAGGTGTTGCTCTGTGACTGCTGGTAGAGGTGTTGCTCTGTGACTGCTGGTAGAGGTGTTGCTCTGTGACTGCTGGTAGAGGTGTTGCTCTGTGACTGCTGGTAGAGGTGTTGCTCTGTGACTGCTGGTAGCTGTATTGCTCTGTGACTGCTGGTAGAGGTGTTGCTCTTGCTGCTTGTCTTGACAAAGTTAATTATCTCCAAGTGACTTCATGGGCTGTGATCCCGAATGAAGCAGAACAACCTCGTCTCTGGGGTTAATCCTCAAAGGGGAGAAATAGTTCTCCAGCAGAAACCTCATCCACGCTGTTACTCGGACTGTCAGTTCTCATCTCCTGCCCACCCATCTAAAAACCAGATGGGAGAAAAGACAGTCACTGAAACAACGAGAGGGAAATGGCCCTTTGAGGTTGGTTTTAATTCGGGTATGAAACAATTTCATGTTTTTTCATTCACCTTGTTTAATTTTTTTAATATAAAGGGAATTATTTTATTTTTTAAGCTTTTTCCCTTCTCAAGTATATTTCATTTCTGTGTGTGCTAAAGTTAACTAAACACTCAATAAACTTAGTCTTGGGTCACCATGAGTAGTGTAGGGTAGTTGAGATGGCTGATACCTTCTACTGTCTGTGGAAGCTTTGATTCCCACTGCACCCATTTTTTCCTAATGAAAAATCAGCTTAGATTTTATGGAGAAGCTGTTCCCACCACCACCTGAGCCCCACATTAGACAGTATCAAGAAGGCAGAATGTTGAGTACTCAGTTTTCAGCAACAAAGACATTAAATGATATAAAAAAAATCATACTTGAATATGACTCATCTTCAGCTCAAACAAAAATACTAAAATACTATCAATGAAGCAATTTATTTGATTTGTAAAAAAACAATATTTTTCAACTTCAGTAGGTTGAGTAAAAGCCCTCTAGAATTTTGTGTGCAGTGGTTTTGTAGGATGACTACAAAAAAAAATGTTTTGGTCTTTGACTCTATGTATACGGTATGTTTTAAGTGACAATTCAAGGAGAGAAAAAATTTAAATGCATGGGTCGGTGTGATTGTAATAGTTTACGCTGTAGGTGGTGAGTAAGTGAGGAGAGGACGGTTGAAGGGACGTGGATTCAGACAGCCATGGTGATTTTTAAGGAAGGAGTTCTCTTTGGGGTTTGTCTTGCCTTGAGTTGAAGGTTAGGAAACAAATGATCCATCAGAGCAAACCAATAGGTTATTTGAGGCATTCGAAGCTTCACATTTCACATTAGAAACATTCCCATATAGATAAAAATATAGGCAGAATATAGTCTTCGGGGAGCCGTGTGCTGGTTAGTTTTTTGTCAACTTGACGCAAGCTAGAGTCGCTGGGAAGAAGGAACCTGTGTTGAGAAAAGCGTCTATCACACTGGCCGAGAGGGAAGCCTGTGGGGAGTTTCTTGATCAATGATTGATGGGGGAGGGCCCACAGTGGGCAGTGCCACCCACAGGCAGGTGGTCCTGGGCTGTACAAAAAAAAGCAAACTGACTGCACAACGGAATGCTGTTCAGCTATTAAAAAACAAGGAAATCTTGAAGTTTGCAGGCAAATGGATGGAACTAGAAGTGATCATCCTAGGTGAGATAACCCATACCCAAAAAGACACGCATGGTATATACTCACTCATATGTGGATTTTAGCCCAACATAGACATCCTCTGAGAGACTCCACCCAGCGGGGGATAGGGACTGTTACCGAGACTCGTTACCGAGACTCAAAGCTGGATACTGGACAGAGTGCTGAGAGTGCAGGGTGGCCTTGCACAGAGGAAGAGGTTATATGTAGTACAGGGGACACTAGATAAGCTGAGGATCGATGTTAGGGGAGGAGGCTGTCCTTTCAAAGGACCAGGGGAGGGAGGGAAAGAGGCTGAGGGAAGGGATGGGATTGGGAGGTGTTGAGGGAGGGGGTGGCAATTGGGATGTAAAGAATTCAAACTGCAGAACAAGCAGGTAACTTATATTGCTAATCCCGCTACATGGGAATAGCTCTGAGACTGGCAGAAACACGAATGTTAAAGGCATAGAGAGGCTTATTTCTAGAGGCCATTCTTAGAATGCCATGAAGGAAGATTTGCAGATGTCTTACTTATGCTCTGTACATCCTACATACCTCATATAATTATAATGTTAGAACTGTATAGTGCTTGTGAGAAATTATGTTTTCAGAGCCAAAGAACCAGACACTGACGCTGGATCAGACCTGACAGGATTCATTCCTCTCAGCATGCTGCACACTGACACCCTGGATCCTCTTTGTTCCGCCCCCAGATACCTCTGTTGCTGTTACCCATCAGAACTGGACAGCTTCCCTGACAGCATTGTAGAAAGCTTCTGATTCCATTTGATCCAGCCTTTCAATCTGTCCCACACAGGACTCCTATTAAGCCTGGAATCGCTCAACATTTAGAAACTGGACCACAAATGCAATCCTTGCTTTGCTTAACCAATTTTTTTGGCCCCATCTAAGGTATTATTCACCCCAAATCAGCCTGAAGAAACCTTAAGAGAATGACATCCCATTCCCTCTAAGGGGGGGTTGAGTAGGTTTCTCTTTGCTCTCTTGGTCTACAAATGCTTGTTTTCATCAGGAGATGGTTATAAGTTATTATTGGTCTTATACAGAGAGAAAACTAAACAGAACTCACGGACGTCTCTCTTCTCCTTTATATCTCACCCATAGGTAAGGAGATAGGCACTAAAAAGAAAGAAAGGGGGATATAGAAATAAAGAGGGAGGATAGAACAAAAAGTAGATGCTTGAACCTACTCCTTAACTCAAGGCCTTAATATAACTCACAAAGAAGGCTATCTCTAAGTCATTGGGATAGAATTGTGTACATTGATGCAAATCATGGTCATGTCAAATAACAGTCTGATTTTAGTACAAGAATATATATCCTAAGTCCAAAAGATAGATATGATTCTACAGATGTATAAGGTAAAATAGTTAAATAAGGTCTTCAAAATCCTCAGAGACCCACAGAATATGGCATTTAAAGATGTTTTTATTATTCTAAAGATTCTTTGACAACAGGACAAGTTAACTCGTGGCAACACCCAGCCAGCCTCAAAGATGATGATGAGCATCAAAGAACCTCCTTATGGAGTTGGCTTCCAATGTGACAAACAAGCCACTGGGCAAAATGTCCTCATTTCTGCGACAGACAAAATTCTGCCTAAAAATGGGCAAGCTTAGATACAGGCAGAGTTGACAGCCAAACTGTGCCAAGACAGGCTAAGCAAGTCCTCAGTAGTTCCCGCATCACGAATAAGTCAGGCAGAGATACTGGGATAGAAGGCTGAAGATGAGGCTCCAATATTATAGAAAGTGTCTGGTGACTGTTCAAGCACTAAACTATCTCAGTCACTTTTTTTCATTTTGAAAGCTGCTAACCTGCACTACCAGTTCACTCAGGCATTTAAGTTTTATTCCTTCTCAAGTCTCTGAGGTGGGGGAGGTTGGAGACGAAATAGTTTAGTTTTACAATCAAGTTTAGTTGGTTAGGGGGAATAAGATCTTTTTAGATCAGGATAAAGGATTTAAGTTAATAGAGATGAGATATGATAGATATTGAATTTAATTCAGAAATTTAGACCCAACAAGATAGGAAAGATGTTTACTTCAAGTCAGACAAATACAAATAGCCAAATCAACCCTAACCCTAACCCTAACCCTAACCCTCACATTTATATAACTCATGATTGTCTCATGGTCCTCCCTGCTGTATGTAGTTTGCCTTATCCGTGTGTAATAAAATAAATGTGTATGTTTAAAAAATAAAATAAAATAGAAAAAATTTAAAACAAACAAACAAAAGTCATGGCAGGCAAAAAAAAAAAAAAAGATAAGTAGAGAAAGCAAGCAGAAAGCACAGGTTGCCTGATCATCAGCTAAGCCAGACAAACTACAACTGTCTGTAACATCGAGGTCAAAGTAGTACTTGATTTCCCCGTATTTACACAGAACTCCTTTGTTTTCTAATGATAAAAGAGAACGTAGTTTGAAATAAGTATCAAGTCCATTTGCACAATATAAACCTACTTTCTGTCCCTATAGAGAATGCATAGACACAAAGACAGATGTGTTGGTATCTTGGGTAATACTGTTTTTATAGCCATGGGCACATCAACAGAAGCTCCCCCTAACAACCAACCAAACTCTGGATTGTTGATAACTGTTTGTTCTTGTAGGTTAGACAGTAGAATGTGTGCAGGACAACACTGGAGGCCTGCCCTTCTCACCACTTATTACCTGCATCAGAAAATCTAATACTGAGTCCCTCGACTTCCTGTATCCCTTGGCAGTGCACCAACTATAGTGGGTTGCCTTGGTGATTGGCCTTGACCTTGGGCCTTGTATATATTCACTATACCTATGTGTTCTCTGCTGGGTTGTCAGAGAGTTCTGAAGGGTGAACCTCAGGGAAAGGACTGCTAGTGAAAAAATGGGATCAAGCCTTGGCTTAGCATCAGGCTATCATGTTGAACTCGCTGGCTCCAAATCCACTCCACTCCTGTAGCTGTAGCATCATCTACCTTTGGCAAGTAAGCTACTCTTCCTAGTTTCTCACTTTCTCATTTATTAAAATGGCGATAACAACCAATGCCATGTGGGATTCTGGTGATGGTCAAATAAAATAGAGCATACGTATAGTCAGTGTTAATGTGTAGTTAATAAACCATGTGTCTTTCCCAGGTAGTATAATGTGAAAATGGTAGGTATACTTAAAGCTTATATAATACATATTTGCAAATAAAAGTAATGGGACTCAAAAAGAAGAAGGAGGAGGAGGAGGAAGAGGAGGAGGAGGAGGAGGAGGAAAGAGAACTGAGCATGCTAGGAGGAGTGAGCCATAGCAGTGCTCTTGCCTGGTTCCGGCCTTGGCTCCCCTCCATGGTAGGCTATAAACTGAGAGCTGAATACAAACCCTACCCTCCCACCATCCCTCAAGTTGCTTTGGTCAGAATGTTTTGTCTGGAGCAAGCCATCTCATGGTGCCCCTTGGGGAGCGTAAGTCAGACGGTGTCTTCAAAACATCCTGCAACTATGACCGAGTGATCAGTGTCAGAAGTATGCTCACCAAATGTGTGGTCTTGGGTAAGTTACATGGCACCTTCAAGATGTCGGCCTGAGGAGGCGGTACCTCCTTTGTGGGTTGTTGTAAAGTTCTAAAGTAACGCGCCACCGTGAGATACTTAGTGGTAAGTTCTGAGCAAATATTTGCCCTTCTCTTCTCGCCATTTTCTTTTAAAGTTCTCTCATCTTTTTTTTTTCTTTTTCTTTCGGTTGAATAAAACTATTTCAATAGAATAGGATTAGCTATCTCAGAGGGTCCAATAAAACATACCGGATCATTCCACAAAGTAATTAAATAGAAGGCCTATCTCCAACTCCACAACACTTTGTAAACCAGAGGCGCACAGGACTTAATATGTGAAGAGAATAGGATTTCTTCAGAGATGGTCCCACTGCCCACCTAGATATTTGACTGTCTTTTGTTCTGCCCCATTCAAGACCTCATTCTCATCATCCGTTCAATCGGTGTCTGCTCTCAAGAAGGAAAATTGATTAGATATTGCTTCTTAATAACGTATGAAGCTTCAATCCGCGCCTCTAATTTGGATTTAAGAAGCAATTTTTGGTGTAACATCCCTATCCCATCCCAAGAGAAGAACATCTCATCTAATAAACTGTGTCTTGAGATAAGAGAATGCATTAACATTCTTAACACTTTGGATGGACGACAAATGGTCACAATACAGGACGATATTTGAGCAGTAATGATTTGTACCTTCTTCTTAAGTGTAAGCTGATTGCACCCGCTCTCGCACCACACGAAGTAAATAGCTATAGGGGTCATGAATCTTAATAGCTTCCAAATCAGAAAGATCTGCACCTTATATGCTCTGACTGGAGTGTGAATAGAATGTATAAATATTAATAGGCCTGGCCAAGCCTCTGCAGACAAGCTGTCTACAATTTCACAGTGGGAAGATTGAAGTTACAGCGCACGGAGCAGGCGTGAGGCCCCCACCTGGAAATGAACTGTCAGCAGGTGTGCAAAGACCGTTTTTTCCTGAAGCGATATTTAACGCTTGGTCCTGCCAGGGCATCCAGCAGCACTGTGGGCTGGTATTTAACTCCAGTTCATCAGGCAGCATCGTGCTCAAGACGTACCAGGTCCGCCCTGGAAACACCCAGGCAGACCACCATCAGTTCAGAGCCTCGGAGGCTGTTTTGATTTTTGGAAACAGTCTAGTCTCCCTGTGCCCTTATGAGGAGCCATCCTCTTAAGACCAGGCACAAGTCTGCTTGGTAACACCCAAGATGGTGATTTTTTTTTTTTTTTTGTTCTCACCAAATGAAAATAAAAAAGACTGCAGCTTTATGTTATGAGTCTCACCGTGAACTGAAAACCGCAAACATTTTACCGGTGTTATTATCGTGATTACTAAATGATACACGGAAGAAAATTGTTTTTTTAAATAAAGACAGCCCAGGTCAAATAATTAGTGGCTTTATTTCCCAACCCACATTGTCTCACAAACAAGGAAGTCTGCATATTGCTTTGCTGTGCGAAGCTCACGGTACCACCCACAGACGCAGTGGCAGGGGAGGACAATGACAATATCCCTGGGAGTAGCAAGGACTCCTGGATTAGCCTGTGTGGCAGCTCACACCTGGACCTCAGCACTTGAATGGAAGGAATAGCGTAGGTTCAATACCTGCTTGGACTTTAGGGCGAAGCCCAGGCCTGATTGTGGTGGAAGGATGGGTGTAGAGTTAGAAAAAGGATCGGAATACTCCTTGCACTGGTCCCACCCGGTACCTCACACATGCTGCAGGGTCAGGAGCTACGCCTCATGCTCTTGTGCTGGGGTATTTGTGAGGGAACAGAAAAATCACAGATATTTATTTTTTTTTGTATTGTTTTAAAGTTGTATTTGTTCGCTCTACAAAGGGAATGATATATTGATTTTAAAATTTTTCTAGCTATTGGTAGTCTTACACAAAGCCAAAACCTTCTCTCCCAGCCACTCCAGTCTGACATCCTCCATAAATAAATAAACATGTTAAACAGCCGTCATCACAGCTGTCATCAGTGTTGTTCATCCTCGGCTCTGAAGGCTGACGCTGTAGGAGCCACTGAGTGAAAAGAAAGTATCTGTCACGTTTGAAGACTTGTACTTCTCGCACAAGACGGGCACAGATTCAAGACAGACAATCCCAGCACCAAGAAGTGGACGCAAAGTCCTGCCCTTAACCAAGAAACTGTTCGCAACTGAGAAAGGGGGGAAAAAACAGTCTTTTCTAATGGAGTGTCACTCCAGGACGGGCCCATGGCCAGGAGGAGCTAGTCAACAGAAAACAGACTCCAAGTTTCTTTGTGTTCTTTTTGTATTGTTTGGGTAGTTTGTTTTTTCCTTCTCTCTTTCCTTCTTTCTTTTGTTTTCCTCCTCCTCCTCCTCCCCTTCTTCTTCCTCTTCCTCCTCTTCCTCCTCCTCTTCTTCATCTTTTGGTTTGTCTGTTTTGACTTCCTTTTGTTGTTGTTGTTGTTGCTGGGTTATTTTTGTTTTGTTTTATTGAGGGGGGGGGCTTGAAGTTGGCCAGCTAAGAGATGGGGGAGGGTACGGGAGGAGTGTTGGGAGGGAAACAGGATCAAAATGTATCAAAAAATTTTAAGTGATAATTTTTTTAAAAGATTTGTGCTTCTGATTTCTGTTAAAGATTTATTTTTAAAATGCGTCTCTGCCAATTTGGTACCTTCACGGAAACTTATTGGGCTGGAGAGATGGCTCAGTGATTTAGAGCACCGCCTGCTCTTCCAGAGGTCCTTAGTCCAATTCCCAGCAACCACATGGTGGCTCACAACCATCTATAATGTGATCTGATGCCCTCTTCTGCAGATAAAGCGCTCATATACAATAAATAATAAATAAATTTTTTTTTAAAAAGAAAACTTATTTGATTTGATTTTGGTTTTGGTTTTTGGTTTCTTTGGGTTGTTTGTTTTGTTTTGTTTTTAACCGAAGGATGTGGTGGGCAAACAGGTCAACAGAGCCATACTCGCCAATGTCCTGTGAGGCCCTCTACAAGAGTCAATCACTACCCCAAAACAGATGCAACTGGAGACAAGATCTGACAACGGGTGAGTCAGGAAGAGCCGTCCCATGCTCAGACACACAGCCCTTTCCTGCAGATGTCAGGTCCCTAAATGCTCTTCCAGGATCAGTGTGCATGCTGTGCGATCCTTCCACAGGACTGATGCTTTTGTCACCAGGAGACCACCCTAACACTTTAGCTTCAAGCCCTCTGTGTTTGCTCTAACTCCACTGGTCTGCCTGATCAATTCAATCAGCTTGTTTGCTTCTGAGTTTAACATGCTGCACATCTGTGTGGACATTTAGCAGACACTGGAATTTCATTGACAATTTCCATGTCCCAGTTCCCCAAGAGCATTTTAACTCTACTAAGAGTAGGATGTCCCGCTTTAGAGTAGGATGTCCCGCTTTAGAGTAGGATGTCCCGCTTTAGAGTAGGATGTCCCACTTTAGAATAGGATGTCCCGCTTTAGAGTAGGATGTCCCGCTTTAGAGTAGGATGTCCCGCTTTAGAGTAGGATGTCCCGCTTTAGAGTAGGATGTCCCACTGGGTAGCTCCCTCTCCTGTGGGTGATTTGTGGTCAGTCACCTCCTGGTAAAAGAGATTGGGGGCCAGGTGTGGTAGGACACAACTTTAATCCCAGCACTCAGGATGCCACGGCATGCAGATCCTTATGAGTTCAAGGCTATCTTACATTTAGAGCGCCAAGCTAGCCAAGGTTGCATAGGGAGCATACCCTGTCTCCACAGAAGAAGGAAGCAGGAAGGAGGAAGAGTTAGAGAAAGTGTGTGGAGGGGGAGAGGATGGCTGAGTGGTTAAGAACAGTTACTAAAAAGCTCCTCGCACCCACATCTGGGAGCTCATAACCACCTTTAATTCCAGTTCCGTGACATTTGCCGCCCTCCTCTGGCCTCCTTGGGCACCTGCATTCACCTGGAAGATGTAGACAAATTGGCACACACAATCACAAACACACAAACACACACATAAATAAAACTCTTTTGAAGGCAGTTTAAACCAGTGTTGAGCAAAAGTGGAGTTAAGGCCAGTATGTCCTGGAAATGACTGTAAGAAGAAAACAAACAAAATATGCTTATTGTCTCATGCAAATCTATGACTGGATGAGCATATGATTAAAACTATGGGATCTACCCAGGCGAGAGCAGGTTGTCCAAAGTCATTTGCCCGCCCACATGTCAATCAAGTTGAGGATCCATCCCATTTCCATCTCTAGGGACTGGCTCCTCCCTCCTCCTACAGCCATTACAAAGGACTACAGAAAAGAACTTGGGTCCCTCCAGCCACGTGCTTTCCTGAGCCTGTTTCCCCTTCTCTAGAGAATACAAATTCAGTCTCATTTTTAACAAGTCTGTCCTCCCACTACTGCTTTTCCTTGTGTTGCTTAATTCCTTATAGAAGATGGAAAACCATGGGCATTACATCATATAAGAACCCAGAGACCCCTTCCAAAGGGGCTCTACATTTGGTAGCCAAAAATCCTAGAGATTTTTGTACCTCAGTCATTTCCAATATTAAGTTTGGATCCAAACTCCTTCAGATGACCTTTAGAAGCCAAGGCCTTACCCAACAAACCACTCTGACAGAAGTGAGCAGGCCTCAGAAATCAGGAGCATAAAGATAACCATTTAAAAAGTAAAGCTCAATGAGAAAGCCGGAAGGATGCTCCGCCCCTGGGTTGTTGTTTACTCTGTAAAGCCTCCTTCCGACCTCCTGATTCCACGTCAATTTCAACTTTATGAGTAGCCTCTTTTAATGCGGTGCAGTCCCCTGAGTGAAGACGCTTACTCAGGAGTGTGTGCCACTTCATTTTTAACCTTATGGTTCCTTAAGTAGATACATATCTACTAACTATTCTTTGAGAATTTCCTACATGTATAAAATGTGTTTTGATCAAATCCACTCCCCACTATTTCCTCCTAGACCCTCCCTCTAACAGGTCTCCCTTCTGACTTCCTATCCTAACACACACACACACACACACACACACACACACACACACACACACACACACACCCCGCCACCACCTCTTACAAGCCCATTTAGTGCTGACTGGATGCACACGGTTTGGGGCCATCCACTGACTGGTTTGATCCCCTGTTGGTTTTTTTGTGTGGCAGCTGCAGCTGCTGTGAGTTCTTGAGCACAGCAGCCCTGCCATGTCCAGGAGACCCTCTCCCTCCAGTCCTCCCAGTGCTTACAAGCTTTTTGTCCCTCTTCTTAGTTGTGTCCCGGGCCTTGGGGGAAAGGAGAGTGATGTAAACCTCACCTTTGGGGCTGAGCATCCTATTACCACTTATCATCTGCACTTTGGCCTCGTGTGGGTCTCTGTATGAACCACCATCCGCAGACAGAAGGAGATGCTTTGAGGATGGATGAGAACCTTCCCTGTCTCTGAAAATGCACAAAATGCCATCACAGAGTCCCGCCTCCGAGAATTAGGGCTTCAGATCTGTGGGTCTGAGCAAAGGCTGTCTGTCTTGAGCCGCTGTAGCGAAGGGGAGAGATGAGCTGCTGGTGATTGACTGTGGGGACCATGAAAGCATCGGAGCATCAGCAAACTGCTATGTTTGTCACGCAACAAAAAGGAACGCACAAGTGTGCACTGTCTATACTATGTGGGTGGGTCTAGCTTTTGGAGAACACAAGAGCCTGCTCAAGTGCTTGAGGCTAATTAAGTTATGCTGCTCTACTGTCTGCTAAAATACTAGTCAGAGCCCAGCTGACGTCTTCAGACAGCTGTTCCCACTCAGGAAGCATGGAAATTAGAATTTAAAGTTGCACACACTATGTAGGGTCAGATAAGAAAATAATATTTTTCCTTATTCATTGTAAGGGGGCATAGCCCTTATAATAAATAATAGGTTAATAAGAGAAAAGAGTAACAAGCCCATTTAACAAGAGGGTTTTTTTTTAATGGTGTGAGAGCCTTCAAAAATCCAAAACCACACAAACAAACGCATACCACACACACGAAAACAGAACAGTTTATTTGTTTATAGAGCTTACAAGTTATCGGATGCACAGACATAGCAAAACGGTAGGTGCTATGGTGAAGAAGATCTCCATTGACCATCTGTCTCACATATATATGAGCGGGGTGACAAAAGCAGCTAAAATTGAACTTTTGGAAAACTCTTCAACTATAATATAACTTGATTCACATTGGTCCTCATGCTGTGCGCTAAATCCCTAAGCTTGGTCCTCTTGTCTGTTCTGTGCACCCCCTGCCCTTTCCACTACCCGCATCTGTGGCCGCCACCATATTATTCTCTATTTCTGTGCATTTGACTTGATAAAAGTTCCCACACATAAGAGAGAACATAGAAAAATGTTTATCACTATGTTTGGCTTATTTCATATAACATAACATCCTCTATGCCAGCCATGTTGTAACAAGTGGTGGCATTTCCCTTCCCAGGGCTGAATAACACTCCCGTGTGTGTCATTCTTTCTCTATTCACCTAGCCATCGATGAGCATGCAGGCTGCTCCATGTTTGGTTATTGTCAAGAATGCTTTAGTTGACCTGGAGGTGCCAGTATCTTCACGAAGATACTGTATCTTCCTTTGAGTACATGCTCAAAAGAGGGTTTCCACGTCACATGTTAACTCCATTCTTTAAACTTCTAAAGAACTCCCATACCATTTCCATAATGGCTGGCCCGTCTACATGCTTAGGGTTTGCTTTTTTCAACACTCTAACCAATGATTGTTGGTCTTAGGATAATGGTCCTTAGCAGGTATGAGGGAAGACTCTCATGTCCCCGCAAAGAGGTGACATGGAACACCTCCTTATGTACATAGCGGCCGTCTTTGTATCTCCTTTGAGAACTGTCCGTTCAGGTCTTTTGCCTATTTTTAACTGCATTATTCATTTTCTGCTATTAAATTATAAGAGCTCTTCATACGTTTTAATACGACCTCCTTATCAGACATGTAGCTTGCCCGTATGCTTTGGTGGCTCTCGGGCTACTATCTTTTCACCCTGTTGATTTTGCCTGTTTGATGTAGTTCCACTTTTTTTTCCAACTTTTATAGTTTGAGCTTTTGGACTGATGTCCAAAGAACCATTGCAGAGAACTGGATTTTCTCTAGACTTTTCATGATTTCAGGTCTTACATTTAGGTCTTTGCTTTTGCTGCCTGGGCTTCATGGTTGATGAAGAGTGGACAGTTACATAGACGTCTTCGTGGAGAGTGTGACATAATCACAGTGTTCTCTCTAGGGCAAAGTCGGCAAGGCCTGTTTGTGCATGTTTTCCTCAGCCTTCCTGAGGAACATCTCTGGGTACCGGGTCTTAACACCTATCACGTGACGACATTCAGCCCAGACTTGGGAGAGCCTTTCCCCAGCTGTGGTTTCTCAGTTTCTTTCAGCTTAAAATACTGAGTGTCCCAAGACGTCGTGTTTGGGGTAGCGTTTCCTGTGCTGCGGACGCCGTGTTTGGTGTAGCGTTTCCTGTGCTGTGGATGCCATGTTTGGGGTAGCGTTCCTGTGCTGCGGACGCCATGTTTGGGGTAGCGTTTTCTGGGCCCTAGCGGCAGTGGAGCCTTCATTATTCCCTCCTGGTCACCACAGAGATGAGTAATTGTTCTCAACCTGGCTACCAACTCTACAAAACTTCAGAAACGGTACAAAAGTAACTCTACTGAGAATCAATTATAATTACATACCCAATATGGATAGAGCCTATTTCAATCAAATCACTGTACATGGTTTTTGTGGGAGTTTTTTTTAATATACATAATAACCTATGTTTTATAGAACTCCTTTCTAGCACAATGTTGAGATCTACATCAGTTCCCTGAATAAGCCGTTCAGACAGCATTTAAATGTCTAGGTAATACTACAGAGCCTATATTTACATATAAATTAAGCCCAGCACATCAAACAAGAAATGTCATGACTTTTAGATGCTGCCATTAAATTTCACACAATAACTTAATATCGTCACTTCGATAATTACTGTGCCCGGATCTGCATATGCCAATAAGGCATTTGAAAAATAGCTTTACCTATCTTTACTTTTATTAAATACAGCCTATCGTTCCAAGAACTTAAGGTAGTTTGACAAGTCCCAGGTACCTTAATTTGGAGATGAAGAGATGGCTCAGCAATTAAGAGCACTGTCTGCTCTTCAACAGGACCTGGGGTAAGATTCCCAGCACCCACATGGCAACCCATAACTGTTTATCACCCCAGTCCCAGGGGATCCCTATCCTGGCCTCTATGGGCAACAGACATAGACATACCTACAGGCAAAGCACCCTTACATATAAAATAAAAATAAAAGGTACATTCATTTCACCATATTGTTGTAGAAAAATAGGGATGTTTATATGTTTTTATTATTGAGACATTTAAGTTGTTCCCACGCCTCCAACAGAACTTAGCGAGAATTTAGTTTGTGGACTTATCCATGGCTGAATACACAGCAGCAAACAAGAACAAGCAGAATATGACTCAGTGCTTCACTGTTGTACAAAAGTAGGACATTAGGGACCAGAGAAAAGGAAATGCTTCTGCAATAACATGGCTGAGCTCCCTCCTTTTGCAGCATTTTCTTCCTTCCTTCCTTTCTTCCTTCTTCTTTCCTTCCTTCCTTTCTTTCTCTCTCTTCCTTTAGTTTCTTTTAGTTTCTTCTTGTTGTTGTTCGTCTGTTGTTTTGTTTTGTCCAGTGATGTTTTTTTCTTTTGCCATTTAAACCCCCTCATCAATTTAGTCAGGCAAAAGTAAAAGAATATGACATGATAATTATTTTAAATAAACCTGGGAATTCTGAAGTTCATCAAAGCCAAAGAATTTATACCAGATATGAATAAAAAGCATTATGTAAGATAGCACGAGGGTCATAAGTAAGCTCTTGTAGCATTTAACTATTCCTTTCTTACTTAAGAACAGCTATTTAATTTAAGTCATGGCCACAGAATGATTAAAAATTAAATAGTTTTCATTAGCATTCTTAATTACATTAGGCTTCCCTTAAGGCAACATTTACCTTACATAAGTGTTAACAAGTTTGTCCAGAATATGATGTGGCAAAGGAGTGAAAGAAGAAACTTTGCACGTGATGGAGTGATGTTACCACTTTAGTTGGCAGCGTGAGCCTGGAAGAGAAATGAGGGGGCCCTAAAGTCTAATGCCATGGCCAACTTTATTCCCGGACATCAGACAGTGTATATTCTGAGGGCTAGGCAAAGTCACCTAAGTTTAGGCCATGTAAAGTCACAAGGGCAACCTGTGCCTGCAAACACTTTGGATTAACAAAAGAAAGATGTTGGGTAATCTGAAACAAACTCAGTCCTCTTTACTACACTTGGAGGGGCAAGAAAGTATACTCCAAGAGCAAATCCAAGTCACGGAGGAACAGGGTTATAAGACTTTTGCCTTGTTTACTTGGTGTTTTCTCATAAACACTCATAAATCTCTTCATGCAGTTTCGTTCATGGATCATGTTCCGACAGAATGAAATCACCCAACTTGTCTTAATGCAGGTAATTTAGTAAAATGTTCCAGGAACCTTCAAAATATGTATCTCCTTAACTTAGCAGTACAACTTTTAAATATTCGCCCTCAGTTAATAGTATTAATTTTAAAGTGAATATTTTGAGCACAGATAGGTTTGCTAACATTTTATTCATAAGACTGAGCAGTTTTCAACCTAAGCGATAAAATGTGAAACAGTGAAGATGTCTACCCAACACTTCATACACTTAGCAAAATGGTCAGGCAGCCAACTACATGACCGCATGGAATTGTGTGAGCACAAGCTGAGTTCTAAGCAGCTGTGTAAGTGCACATATGGACAGACAGCAACACACAAATGGTACAACGTAAAAGGTATGGAGAACAGACAGAAGGAAATACATTACATTTGAGTTTGTAAGACATTTCCTACTCTTCCTACCATTAGGTATTCACTTTCCTTCTGAAGTGATCATTATTACTATGGAAATTTTGAAACTACTAAAATGAGTCTAAGCACTTCCCATTCCAGCCACAGATTAGGTCTTTGAACCAATCCACCACCACCGCCTCCCGAGGACAGCAGAAAAACTGGAGGAACTATTTTACAAACATCTGCTTGAGGATATCAGAGACTTTACAAAGTAATATAACAGCTGAACTTGGGTCTCTCTAAAAATTAAAAAAGATGTAGAGACGTGAGTTTCTTATTATATGTACCCTTAAGTTGAATGACAACAACTTAGAGAATGCCGAAAGCCAAGCCACTGCTCGGTCTCAGCACCTAGTGGATGTCATTTGGGGTTGGGATCCCCAAACCTGCATCTTTGATTAAGGGGAAACTGAAGATTAGTGAGATGGCTCAGCAGTTAAGAGTACGTCCTGCTGTGGCAGAGGATCTGAGTTTGATTTCCAGGACCCAAGTCGGGCAGTTCATAACCACATGTAATTCCAGCTTCAAGGAGGTCTGGTGCCCTCTTCTGGCCTCCAGGGCACCTGCAGTCATGTGCCCAGATGCGCACTCAATTTTCAAATATAAAATAAATCTTTAAGTAATGGGTAATTAGAAGTAGGCCAGTCCTCACAAGCAATCAAACTCAGCTTTAAATTTTCAGATAGCCCAGAAGAAAATGTCAGTTCTTAAAATCAAAATGCATCTAGAATTTCTGGCTACCCCACCTCACCGCAATATTCTGGCAAAAGCAGATCCTCTTTAGAGAGAAAACTTTTCATCTTAGACTTTGAATTATTTCTGCAAGCAAGTTTTTAAAATTCAATGTTTAGATACAATCAAAGGTAACCAGGCACACAGAGAAAGAGGACTGCATAAATAAAAGGAAGCCAAAACAGTAGAAGAGTTCAACAAGGTTTGTTTGTTTTGTTTTGTTCTGTTGGTGGTTTTTTGTTTGGTTGGTTGGTTGGTTTGGTTTGGTTTGGTTTGGTTTGGTTTGGTTTGGTTTTTGGTTTTTTTGAGATAGGGTTTCTCTATGTAGCCTTGGCTGTCCTGAACTCACTTTGTAAACCATGCTGACCTCGAACTCACAGCGATCTGCCTGGCTCTGCCTCCCGAGTGCTGGGATTAAAGGCATGTGCCACCACGCCCAGTTTTTTAAATATGAAAATTTTTAGGCACTGTTTTTTTGGGGGAGAGGGGTAGGGTGCTTAGTTTTGCTATTTGCAACATGGTCTTGTATAGCACAGGGATGACCTTGAACTCACAGTAGAGGCCAGGTCTACCTCAAAGTCGTGAGTCTCCTGCCTCAGCTTTTCAGTGCTGGGATGAGTGTGTGGCATATACTCAGCTACACACAGGTTTTTAAATAACTCTGTTTATACCGTCAAGCTGGTAAAAGGCAACAACACTTCACTCCTGGCAGAAAGATAGAAATAAAAAAATTTTTAAAATCAATTGTTACACAATATCAGAAGTTATAAACAGATTTCATAGACATGATGAAATAAAAATTAATGAACTAGACTGTAAGTCATAAGGGGTTAACTGGGATGAGGCACAAATCGGTGAGAATGGAAAATACAGGAGAGAGAGTTGGAGACCTAGCAAGGGCTTGTGTCTAAAACGCCTTCAGCTGCAGTCCCTGAGAGAGAGGACAGACACAAGCAATATTTAACATATAATGGCTTTTTTTTTTCAAAAATCATGAAAGGTATCTATCGATTCATGGATATAAGGACCCTTTCAAAAGCAGAAATGAAAAATCCAGGGATTTTCGCTGATTCGCCTTATACCAATGATGTATAACTCACTAAACCTTGACCATGTCATTTCAACTTCCTTGAGTATCCGTTTTTCTCATGTACAAAGCCCAAGCTGTGGACATTGTAATTTCTAATTATTATAGGCCTGTGTCTAAGCGCAGATGTCACTCTCAATAAGAGCCCTTCTGCCTTCGGCTCCTCTTACTATGATGATACACAGAATTTAACGCTTACCATCTTAAGCATATTCCACTCTGCACAAAAACAGCTTCTACATCAACCCATGGTGTTATGACTCTACTTTTCAACTAGACTTTTAAAATTATACTGGAGAGATGGCTCAGTGGTTAGGAGATCTGGCTGCTCTTCCACGGGACTTGGGTTTGATTCCCAGCACCCACATGGCAGCTCACAACCTCTTGCTATTCCAAGCACAGTCGACCTGATAACATTCTCTGGCCTCCACAGGCACCATGCACTTGAGTGGTGCACAGACATACATGTAGGCAAATACTTACACATGTAAAATAATTTTTTTTAAAAAAAAGAAGAATGGAGTCTGAAGAATTAAAACTGCTACTGTAGATATCATTTGACTACTGGACAAAAGCAGGCCATTTTTCTCTTAAAGGGTGTTATTAAAATGTCCATATGCCACCTGGCACACATAGAACACAAGAGAGAAGTAGTTTTAGCAATGGTGTAGCATCAATAGGCTTGTTTATCATACTGCAATTAACTAAGTCACTTAACAAAGGATCATGATAAAATGTACATACTTGGTAAGTTCCAATGAAAGAACCCAGCAAATAAAGTTTTTAAAAAAAGCAATAACAACAACAACAATAAATAGTGGAAACTTCCAAACTCCAAATTTATCTAGGTTCTGAAAGCCAACCTTAACTGAATGCTAAATAATGGTTGTCCAAATGCTAGTTTGCTCATGACATCAAGTTGTGAGCACAGAAACAAAAACTGACATTATAAAAACAGTCATGTTTTTATCACCAAATCATTCAGTTATACTTATTTTTGTTTTGTGTATGTGCTTTCATTCCCTGCATGCATGTATGTGAACCGTGTAAATGCCTGGTGCCCATGGAGGTCAGAGGAGGGCAGGAAGGCCCCTGGGACTGGGGTCAGGGGTCAGGGGTCATGGGTAGCTGTCAGCCACCATGTGGGTGCTGGGAACTGAACCTGGTTCCTCTGCAGGAGCAGCAAATGCTCTTAATGGCTGAGCCTTCTTCTCTCCAGTCCCATTATCACCAAACTATTTGGAACAGTTTCTACAATCCCAAGTCATCTCCCTTTTTAATGTAGGAGAAAGAAGAAGAAAACTTTAAGGAGTAATAAACTGTATTGATTAATAGTCTCCATGTATGCCATAGGCAACACAGCTTTTCAGTTGGTATCTTCAATATGTAGTATGTTTATATGTATGTATGTATGTATGTGTGTGTGTATGTATGTATAGGCCTCATGACTCTATCAGGCTTATGACATAAAACTAAGGTATATTTCTCTGCCTTACGGGAAAAGTGAATAATTTGACCACCAAGCTAGCAGTAGCATTTATTGGTCCCTTCGAATCACCAATTCTTCTAGTTCACATAAATAAGAAATTTGTGTCATCGGATAAGCCTGGAGACTGTATGAAACTCTCCTTCAAGGATGATTTGGGAAGGTTTTGTTTTTAATTAGGAGTAAAACTCGTCCCCTTATCTGAGTCCTAGTAGTTAATGAAATGCAAATTGAATGCTTCTCCCTGTTAAACATCAGAAGGGTCAATGTATAAGGTTTTTCCCCCCAAATATTCAGATGCATGCTGTGAATTTTAAATGCTAATTCTGTAGTTCATCTCTCCCTCACCTCACCACGGACAGCATCTCCTGAGCCCTTCCTGGACTAAGACTCATTTTCTGTAGTGATAAACGGATTAGCTCGCGGCTTTTTCCAGCTTCCTGCAAGCACTGCATTCGCTATTTGCATTTAAGGTCTAGTAGATCTTACTAATCATGCAAATTTGTATAAAAATAAATAAAAGGCTGTGCAAATTGTTTGGGGGTAATTCCAAGAAGATTAGGTTATTTCAAACTAAAATTAATCAGAGGACATGGAGAAAGCATTGAAGACAGGCAGACAAGGGGCGAGGGCCATCGGAAGTCATTGACGCAGAATGTGGTTTACAAAGAAACGTCGCTTGTGAAAGCCTAAATATAACCCTTCACGTTTAATTACGCACACACAGCCAACGCGGCTGTCATGCAGCCCCAACGGCACACTTCATGTTTCAGTGCAAGACAGGAGGGGTTGTGTACAACCAAGGCCCTTAGGAAAAGACATGCTGGAGATGGGTCCTCTCTCCACTAGGATTGCTTCTGTTAAAATGGAAGAGCTCACCAACGCATCACCCAGCACCAAGCGGTCAACCCTGAAACCATGCCTATAAGGAACATTTTACCGACTGAGCAGGTTATATACACTGAGCATAGCTAAGGTGTAAAAGGCCCTCAGTAGATTACAACACTATGGCTGGGTCTTTGGTCTATACTGCCATCCTCTCTACCTCTGTGCTTTGTGCTCCTTACTGTCCGTTCTTTTTTAATATGTGTGCAACAGCAATTGACGGAGAAGAGGCTGTGGATTTAAAAGAGTGCGAGGACCAGGTGGGAAGACATGGAGGGAGAAAGTGGAGGGGGAAGTGATATAATTATAATCTCAAAAAATAAAAGAAATATTTTTTAATCTTATTAATTTATTCAGATTACAACTCAATTATTATCCCATCACTTGTATCCTCCCGTTCCTCCCTCCCTCCTGCTTTCACCCTATTCCCCTCCCCTAGGTCCATGACCGAGGGGGAAAAGGAAATATTTTTAAAAGAAGAATAAATGATAAAAAGCACAAGGCATCGAGACAGAAGGGATGGCAGCATAGGCTGGAGAGCCAGCCATTGTGTTGTAATCTAATGAGGCCTTTTAGATGTTATTTATTTAACTGAGTTTAAAAAAAAAAAAAAACTTCCAGTTAAAAACTAACCTCTTATGTGCCTGACTTCCTCAAACACCATTAAATTCAGAGCTGTTTAGAAATGTGATAACTGAATGCACTCTTAAAGTGCTTTTATCTGGGTTTTCAATATTTTATTGCCTACGGTTAAGGCACTAAAAACTGTGGCGGCTTAAGGGAGAAGGGGATGTCTGATGGCGGAAGCAGCTGTTCCTGGGAGGCATTTCCTTGACTCTGCTCTCAACACCCATCCTTCTGGCGGCTGTGCCTGTTCCTTTCTTCAAAACCATGCCTTTGCCACACTCAACCCAAAAGGTTTCTGGAGGGGTGGAGCCCATTAGAGAGGCCTGTGCTATTCAACAAGACTTCACCCCTAGCAAAGCTAATCGCGACATAGGATCCCCTACCCTCGCCCTGCCCGGGGACAACTAGCGGTGTGGCTTTCCTTCGTGCCTTCCAGGTCTGAGCTGCAGTTAAGTTTGGATGCATTACACACAGCCGCAGAGCTGAGGCATGAAAAGAGACCACCTGCTGACCTTCTCTGCTCCTGAATCAGCATCTCCCCCCTCAGGACTTCCTCCCGTGTTAGTGATAAATTCTCTTTGCTTACACTAATATGGATTGGCTTTCCGTCATATGCAACCAGCTGCTATGGTCTGAGACTCAAAAGCCAACAGGAGCAAAGGTAAAACCAGTAATCCTTAAGAATAACTTTTAAATCATCTGGTGACATACATTATAGCTACTGTGTTTCATACCATTAGACCACACACCTCTCAGCTGCAGAGGCCCAACTCAGTTATCTTTTTACCTTTTTTCACCCACAATGATGGCTGTCAATCTTGGCAGTTCAACTTGACACACCTGGGAAGAAAGTATCTCAAATGGAGAGTTGCTTTCATCAGATTGGACTATGGGCTCATCTATAGGACATTTTCTTAATTGTTAATTGATGTTGGAGGGCCCAGCCCACCATGGCCAGTGTCACCCCTGGGCAGATGGGCCTGGGCTATATAAGGCAACTGAGGCAGCCAGAGGAGCAGTGAGGAACACTCCTGCGTGGTCTCTGACTTTGTTCCCATCCGGCTTCCTGCCCTGAGCTGCCCTGACTTAACGATGGACTCTCTTCCCTTCTCCAAGTTGCTTTTGGTCCTGGTGTTTATCACATTAGCAGAAAACAAAACTAGAACGTTCACCTAAGGTAGTTCATGGAAACAGTATATACTCAATACGCAGTTATCTGACTATAATGAAAGGTTATAAAACATATTCCAAGAAGGTACACTGTTGAAAAATTAAACTCTGGGCACATAGTCAATTCATCTTCTGACTTGACTGCTAAAAAAAAAAACCCAGTAAGAAACAACTCAAAATGCATCAATATAGATAGGCTAAGTTCCCAGAGTATCTATCTGTATGTTCAGCTTCCTTCTTCGGTATTACCAAATACAGAAAATGACCCTGTATTTTAGAAAACAAATATTGGGAGAACTAGTTTTTAAAAGTGTGTACAGGGCTTTGGGGAGAAATAGCATATCCTGCAGTAACATGCAAAATGATGCTCTCAGACGGCTGCTCCAACTGGCACTGACTAGACAGCAGCAGGAGCTTGGGCTGGGTCGTCTTTGAACTGTGTTTTATGGGCTAAGCTTGGGTAAGTAAATTGTTTATGGGCAATGGAATGGCCAAATCCATTATCTAAAGAAAAGGCCCTGAATCTCAATTTCACCCATTTCAAATATGCTTTCAAAAAGAGAAATTATTTCTTGCTGAATAGGACTTTCGCTTTCTTTGGTGAACTTTCCTGGAAACTGTAGTGCAAATGTCTATAAGCCAGTTATAAGTAGCTGACTACGAAGATTTGAAAATACACCAGTAAGTGAAATGTGTTCACTGAGCAGTAACAAAGCTACTGGCTTCTGTTACTAAAGCTGGAGTCAAAACAAAGGCCAGAGCCCCCCCCCCCCCCCCGCCCCTTTTGTTCTGTTTGTCATTCCCAGGTTCAGTTGAAAGTTCTCGGCTTCCCTCCCCAGGCTCTCTGTTGCACCCAGGAAATGACCTCACTGTGAAAACTAAGACTTCTCTATCAGCTCCCTCCCTCTCCTCCTCTTCATGGAGAGAGGAAGGACACTCCAGATCTTTGTCTCCTGGTATTCATTCGCTGTAGTCTCCTTCCATCTTTTTATCTATGTGACAACTGTCCGCGTCTGCCCCGAGCTTTTGATCTCTTGTTCTGTCTTGAGTCACTTCTGTAGATGAAACCCGGTGACAAGCAACCCTGTGGGAGCCTGTTTGGTGAGGGGCCAAAGCGCCTACATTTCCAGCAAGCCAGTTTTCACACAGCCAACAGCTTAGCCTTGCAAAAGATCTGCTACCCGAGTACCAACCCTAAGCAGGCCCCAGGCCCGGCTTTCAAAGTTGTGTGTGTTATTGGTGGAGCGCGCTCTGAGCAACACACATCTATTTCTGGGTGTAGTGGTTGCTTTTTATCAACTTGACATAAACTGGGGGAGAGGAAGTTGCCTCCATCAGATTGGCCTATGGGAATGTCTGTGGGGCAGTTTCTCCATCGGTGATTGGTGTGGGAAAATTCAGCCCACTGTGGGCGGTGCCATTTACTGGGCTGGTGGTCCTGCAAGCCAAGGAAAACAAGCTGGGAAGCATTGCTCCTCCCCGGGCCTCCACTTCAGTCCCTGTCTCCTGGTTTCTGCCTTGGCTTCTCTCAAGGATGGACTGTACCCTGGAAGCCAAATAAAACCTTTTCTTCCCTGGTTTTATCACAAATGAAGAAAAGTAAGTAAAACGATTTAAGATAAAAAACAAATCAAACCAATCACTCCTTCCGATGCTTTTATTGCTGCTGGTGGTAAACCTTCCTTCGTCTCAGGACAGTTTCCTTGCTTTGTACCTTAGACTGAACTCTTGGCCTTTCTGCCTCAACTGTCCAGTTTCTGGGATTACAGGTACATATGGCTGTGCCTGGGTCATTCACTTCTCCCCACCCACCTCCACCTGCTTCCATCCCCAATACCCACACCCCCATCCCCCACACCCCCACTCATCACACACACACACACACACACACACACACACACACACACACACACACACCACCCGTGATCTTCTTTTCTCAGGTTTCCTCTTCTGTCTCCCTCCAAATGTGAGATAACTCAACTGTACTTTTTCTCAAAAAAACAAAACAAAACAAAACAGTACCTGTATGGGAAGAACACCACCTGGGCATTAGAAAGAAAAGTTCACAGCCAAATGGGCCCAAACTCTGTGTGTGTGTGTGTGAGAGAGAGAGAGAGAGAGAGAGAGAGAGAATATTACCCTGAAAAGCAAAGCTCAAACTCTTACATCCCAGTCCCGTCCTCTTTCCACTGGGGCAGTGCCATAGGTAGGGTTTCTATTGCTATGATAAAACTCCATGACTAAAATCAACTTGAAGAGAAAAGGGCTTATTTTACTTGCACTCCCACATCACAGTTCATCATCCAGGGAAGCCAAGACAGGAACTCAAGCAGGGCAGGAACCTGGAGGCAGGAGCTGATACAGAGGCCATGGAGGGTGCTGCTTACTGGCTTGCTCAGTCTGCTTTCTTATAAATCCCAGGATCACCATCCCAGGGATAACACTGGGCCCTCCCTCATCAATCACTAATTAAGAAAATTCCCACAGCCCAATATTATGGAAGTATTTTCTCAGGTGAGCGCCCCACCCCACTCCCCACCCTACCCCCGCCCTTCAGATGACTCTAGCTTGTGTCAAGTGGACATAACACCTATAGCCAGCACAGGCAGAACTGCCTGGGACACCAGTTTAGCCAGGGCCTCTTGAGGTGTCAAGCCTCAGTTCTTTCTGTTGCAGATTTCATACCAAACTTTTTGAAAGCAATGACTCACTAGCCACTGTTACCACTCGCTGCTCGTTTCTTTGCCCTCGGCTTCATGCCCTTCACTTGAATGCCTTCCCTAACACTGCTCACAGAGAGTTCCGTGTTGCCACAGCCAGTGGCCATCTTATGGAGTTTGAATTTCCCCGGAGCTCAGTGACCAGACGAAAGGCAACAACCTGCGGTACGTAAGAACACATGGGTTGGACTCCTGGGAGCAAGACAAGTGGGAAGAGAGGGGTCTGCATTGGCCAAGGCAGAAAGTAAGTGGCATCCCAAAGTATTGGTGAGGGAACTGAGGGGAGAGAGTCAGGGTTGGGTTGGGTTTGGTTGAGATTGAAGCAACAGAACTTGCTAGTGTGTTTCTTCTAAAAGGACAAGAAATGGAGGAAATTGAGAATTACTCTTCAGCTGGGGTTTGAGAATCTAGGAGATAGTAGTGATGTTATTGAGGCATAAGATCTGGAGAGAACGGGTAGGGGGCAACAGGTCAAATGAAGGGGGCATTAGGTAACCAACTGTTCTGTTCTTCTCTGAAGAAAGCTATCTCCCCCACTCTCAGAGTTCCGTAGTCACCTGTAACTCTTGGCTTAGGGCTGAGGCCGCATAGTCTTCCCCCAGTACACGTCAACATGCCAATGGTTGTTGGCGGTCATGTTAGCAAGACTTCATGGCTATATAGCCTCCGTCATCACTAGAAGACAGTCTCACAGCAAACTCCTTTACCTCTGGCTCTTACAGACTTTCTGCCCTCTTTTCTACAATGATCCCTGGGTTTTGGGGTACAGCGGTGTTTTATAGATGTGTCCACTGGGGCTAGGCTCCATCAAGTCTATGTTCTGATCAGTTGTTGTTTTCTGTAATAACCTCCATCTGTTGCGAAGAGAAGTTTCCTCGATGAGGGGTAAGGACCACAGTCGCGTGTGGGTATAAGGACAACGATTTAAAATGTAGCTAGGGATTGTGCTGGTTTGGTGAAGTGCTGGTTCTAGGTTCTCCTTCGAACCCCATGACTTCACTATGCCTGGGTAGTTAGCTAAGTTTCTAGCACCAGGCATGATTTCCCTCTTACTGATCAGGCCTTAAGTCCAATTAGAAAGCTGTTGGTTACCACTGAGGTATATGTGCCACTAATGCACCCTTAAAGTGCATAACAATGATTAATGAAAAAAGAGGCCATGAATTTGGAAGATAGAAAGGAGAGGCGTATGCGAGGTCTTGAAGGGAGGAAGGAACAGAGGAAGATGATGGCAGTGTATTACAATCTCAAAAATAAAAGAAATTATTTTTAAAACTAGGAGGACAATTCTAACATTGTGTTTGTGATGTGCATTAGCCCACAAGTGAGGAGGTCATAAAATAAAACAGAATGTGTGGATACATTAACTACTAATTGTTTGCATCTACTTTGAAGGCACACCAGTTGAACTTAAAACATCTATCAATTCATAATTATTTATCATTTTCATTTTTCAGTAGTTATAAAGAAACAACGTTCCATAGTTCATCAGCTCTTGAGATCCTGATTTAAACAATCTGTCCATATTTCTAGAAATTAAAGTTCAACTACAGTTTAATATTACATGAGCAAGCAGACACAGAAATAGAGTTGAAAACTGGCAACTTGCAGAAGCAAGGTCTGCAAGGAGTGTAAGTGTGATTCAAATGCTTTGGCAGTCCATGCCACAGGGAAACACAGGGTTAAGGCATTTCACAGTCTACTCCCACAACTTTTGGCCTTGAGGAGAGAACAGGCCCAGAATACTAAGCAAGCACAGAGACTCCATATGCCAAGGTCCAATCTGAGCATCTGTTACTGTACCAGCCAGCCTAACATTCGTGCACACAATTTGAATTCCCCCCTTAACTACTAGAAAAGCAATCACCGGTTTAAAAAAAGAAAGAAAGAAAGAAAGAAAGAAAGAAAGAAAGTCATTAATTTCTTGAATTCAAATAACTGAAATATTTGGCTTCCTGGACCACAGATTAGAGATAGCAAATGATCAGGGGGAGTGAGGGATAATATTCTAAAGGCCAAAACGAGGCTAGTGACAGACTAACAAGGAGGAATTTAGGACAACCCAGCAAATAAGGGCACAGTGGCTCCCAACCCTCCGGAGCCGGAGAACCTCATCAGGAAGCCCTGCGATAGCAAAATTCCACCTACTGGGCACTGTGTTTCCACAGATAAAAGAATAAATCAAGGAGACGATGACAAAACACATGTTTGGAAATTTTCCTTTAAAGTTGATTTTTCAAATGTTCTTCTTTGGATGATCACCTTAGTGGCATGCCTCATTCTCCTAGGGGGAAAAAAAAGCCTCACAAAGTCGTTTCCTTTCTGTTTCTCTCTCAAGACCATTTCGTGAGCTATGGTTGGTTGATTTGAGTAGACATGACGGGTGCTGATAAGTGTACAATTAATAGAGAGCCAACTCCCCCCAAACAAACCTTCAGGTTTCAAAAACTGTGGTTTCCTTGAGGCACCATAAAACTAAGTACAATTGCTGGCTGAGTTCTAGCTACTGTGACAAAACACCTGACATGAGCAATTTATGGGAGGAGGGGATTATTTGGGTTCGCAGCTTCTGAGGATTTAGCCTGTGACTGCTTGGCTCCACTGCTTTAGAGCCATAGCAATGCAGAAACATCACTGGCAGAAATGCATGGCGGGAGGAAGTGGGGGCGGGACAAATTGCTCTTGGCAGCCAGGAAACCAATCAGAGAAAAGAGTCCAGGAATAAGCTATCCTTTGGAGAGCACAGCCCACTGACCTCCTTCTTCAGGTACCCTCTACTTCCTTCCTAGTTCAGACCACTTTCCCAATAATGCCATCCAATTAACCCATCAATGGACGAGTTTAGATTCCACGTGACTCAATCATTCCCGCAAAAGCCGGCAACTCATGAGGACACCTTTCAATCACAAGCCTTCGGGGGATATTCCAGACTCTCCTCACTATATTCAGCCCTGATCCCCCAAAAGCTCATGTCTACTTCACAATGGAAAATGCCTTTAGTCCATCCTGAGGGTCTCAGCAGAGCTAGAATTTCCCCACAGTTCAAATTCAAAGACTTCTCTCAGACCGAAGCCATCACTTAGCTGTAAGTCTGGGTAAAATTTAAAATGAGATTACTTTCTCCTAACATACGGTGGTGCATCAGAGCACACGTCCTCATCCCAAATGGGAGGACGAGAAAAGCAGCAAGGAGGGGCCAAGCAAGGCAGGGCTGAAACCCTGCATACCGTCCCACATAACTATGAAGCTTTAGTTTTAATTCCCACTTTGGCTCATTAAGAAGTCATTCATCCCTTTGCACTCCTTGGGAACGTACGTGATACCATGTTTGGTGTGGTTATCATCACCATCAGCCTCTGTTCTGAGCCACATCCCTCATCCTGCCACAGGCATCTCTGTATGCCGCCATCAAGACAGTGGCTTGGGCACAGAGGTGAAGACTTAAAAAGTGCAGAGCCATTGTAGGACAGCTCTCAGTGGGAGATAATTTGCCTTGATATCTCAGTTAACATGATCAAGTAGTGGCCGTATACAGACTCAAACTACTGTGACCTTGTACTGTATCCTTGAACTGAGCACTGAGCCACGGCCATGGAGCCAGCACTCACATTCTGATCAGTTATGTCTCTTTTTGCTCTGTTGTCTTCTGTTTTCCTCCTTTTTCCTTTGAAGGACTGCAGGATGGCAGTGCTTTAGTGAACCTGTTGACCTCACCCAATGACAGTAAGTGACGACACTGTATGATTTGTGTGGGGATATGGGGATAATACTTACTCGATTGTTCTGTCTTGGCTCCTACTGCTCCAAGTCTCAGAGTTGCTTTTTCCAGGCAGCTCTCCCTGGCTCCCCCACCCCCACCCCCCACCCTCACAAGGCCAGCTCTGATTTGGATTCCCATAGCACATCATACCATAGCACAAGGTTAGAGCTTGTGTTCTCTGTGTTAATTCTATCCTCGCAAGGCTCCAGGCTCTGCAAGGGTGGACCAAGGCTGGCCTGGATCACATTTGTGTCTCCAACACATAGCATAGCCCTCACCACTTGGTGGGCACAGAATGCTGCACCACACTGAGTTTCCATCAGAGGAGCATCCAGACCATCCAGGCAGTTACTACCAACACACTGGGCAATTTACTAGCAGCAGACACACATCCCTCACAGTTCTGAAGGATGTAAAGTGCAAGACCAAATCACTAGTTGATCTGATGGCTGCCCATGGTGGCACACTTCTTCAAAGAGGTTGCAGCTTCCTGCTCCTCACAGGGTGGAAGGGACAGGCTCCTCAGATCTCTGTGAAAGGGCATGAGTCCTCCTAACAAGGCATCTGCCCTCATGGCTTAACCATCTGCCAAGGCTTCTACCCCTTAATACTACAAAAATGGGAATTTGGTTTCCACCTGAATTTTGGAAGGACACAAATGTTCACGCTATGCAGGCAGTGATACAAACCCACATGATACAGGGCTTCTCTGTAGAAATGACTGACTGTGTGGACATATGTGTGAGAAAGGTAGAGGGGGAGACCCTGAAGAAGTATGGATTTTCCAGAACTTAATGATAATGATTCATTTACATAACAATATGAAACTGCCTAGGGGAACAAAGGGGACTAACAGGAGGGGGAAGGGAGAAAAAAGGAGAGATCTGGATTGTGTGAGGAAACATGGTCAAAGTTATTATATATTTTATAAAAATGGCCTCATGAGACTTAGTACGGTGTGCAGCAAATATGTGCTAATGGAAGTATAAATAGCTACAAGGGAAATGGGTTCAGAGTAGATAGGGAGAAAATAAAGATGCAAGATGGTTAAGTAGTAGAAATAAAATTAAAGTGCTCGTTGTCTCAGAAGAACTGTTTCCATGGGTGATTAAAGATGTAATCTGGAGACGGGACCAACATTTAAAAGTGGGATTTTGAAGCTGAGCAGCGTGGAACACCGTGATTGAATTAGAGTGTGACACTCAGTGGACATGGCGTGGTCAAGGTACTGACAGCTCTGGCATTAAATTAAATGCGGATGTTTAAGAAACTCAACATTGGAAAGTAGAATGGACACCAAGAGCTGGTTTGTGGCTTAGAACACTTCCCCTGCTGCCGTGGGGAGAACGGATGGAAGGTCGTAGACACTAGAGGAGAAAAGTGTTGCCTGACCCCCTTGAGGCAGCGATGGTTCAGACCAAAGCAACGGTAAGGAGATGGATGTTTTCCATGGCAACTGAGGTCACAGAAGGACTCTGTTTTAGAGTGAAGAGTGGAAGGAGAAGCCAAGGCATCAGGGTCCTGTGACTGGGGGTGGATGCCAACCCTGTTCTCTGAAGTTAAGAAAGAAGAAGGAAGAGCCAATCCCAGAAGTACCTAAGGCGCTGGGTGTACCATGTGACCATACATGTAACAGCCAAAATGTGGTGACGCACATTTTTACCCTAGGACCCTGGAGGCAGAAGGATGGGGAGTCCAAGGCCCAACTGGATTACACAGCGAAACTTTGTTTCAACAAATGAAATATAAATAAACAGATACAATTCTAAAGGATAAAACCAATGTGTCAGGTCCTTTACAGTGTGAATGCTGATGATACATTCCCACCGGGGCACTGCAATGGATGCCACTGTAGTCTGGGGCCTTTAAACACTGCTCCCCAGCTGGTGCTGGTGTTTGGGGAGGTATGGATAGGACAGCCTTGCTGGAGGAAGTACTGGCTTTGAGATGTAAAAGCTTTGCCGTCACTTCCAGCTTTCTCTCTCTGCTCATGTTGATGGCTGAGATGTGAGCTCTCGGCTTCTGGCTCCTGCCTCCTTGCCAATCACTTGCCACCATGCTCCTCTGCCACAATACCCATAACCCTCAGGAACCCCAGCCAAATAATCTCTTCTCTCTACCAGTTGCCTTCGGATGTGGTGCTTTAGCAAAGCAACAGAAAACTAACACAAGCCCCATGGCCCAGCACACAGTGAAGGCTTTCAAGACTGGAGGAAAAATTAAATTATTAATACATTTAGACTTGACAAAACTGCTTTGCATGAAGATTAAAGGAGTCCCAACTATCGTGAAGATTAAATATTAAAATAAGTTATTTTATTTCTTAAGTAGACGAAACACTGTGTGCCCTCCAACTTTGCATTTTAAATTCAGTCAAGGAACAAAACACTGGGTGGAACGCAGCTGGCCTTGTGCTTTGGATTCATTGGAGGAATTAATGCTATGCTCCTCCACAGACAAATGTTTTTAAAATTTAACAAGTGGATAGAGATGTTTCACCAGTGCCAAGCTGGTGCTTGCCTAGATCACAAGTCTTGGAAAGGCCTCTTTTCCAGAAAGTTACTCTCCGGCTCCTCACTTTCTGTTTGCTGAATCTTAGCCTTCTGGAGCTTACTGAGAAGTCAAGACACCAGACCGTTCAGTAACTGTGACTCCTTCCTATCCTTACCAAGTATCCATGCTAATTAATGTGATTCAACTGTGGCTTCTTCCCCTTTCCTAGAATATTTATGAATTATTCTTTGTGTAATCCCAAGGTACGTTATTAATGCACATCAAAGAACAGTTTAGTTATAAATATGTATGACCTGCACCAAGTAATTCTGGGTGTGAAATTTCATAACAGTCAGTTTTGTCTGTAATTCCTCACATTGCTTGATCATAGAGGGCTTCAATTAAGCATGATAATTATTTTATTCTTTTTCGGTGAAAGGTTAGAAATTGTGGTGTTATACTCATCAAATCCTTTAAAAAAAAATAAAATAAAACAACGTAATCTGTAGCTGTGGTTGGAACTTCTATCGAGTTGTTATCCTGGCTAGTTTTGTGTCAAGCTGGCACAAGCTAGGGTCATCTGAAAGGAGGGAACTTCAGTTGAGAGCCAACCTTCACAAGATCCAGCTGTAGGGTATTTTCTTAATTAGTGATCAATGCGGGAAGGCCCAGCCCATTGTAGGTGGGGCCACCCCTGGGCAGATAGATGGTCCTGGGTTCAATAAGAAAGCAGACTGAGCAAGCCATGGGGAGCAAGTCAGTAAGCAGCCCTGCCCCTCCATGGCCTCTGCATCAGCTCCTGCTTTGAGGTTCCTGCTCTCCTTGAGTGCCTGTCCTGACTTCCTTCAATGATGAACAGTGATATGGCAGTGTAAACCCTTTCCTCCCCAAGTTGCTTTGGTCGTGGTGGTGTTTCCTTGCAGCCATAGAAACCCTAACTGAGACCACTGTGAAACACATTTCCCTGCCGTAGAGTACATCAGGTGTGTAGGGGCTAACCGACAGTTGCTATGGAACATTTACAAGTATTAATTCACATGGTTGAGAGGAAGAGATGTTTAACATAAACATAGTTAGAGTATGGTGGGCTCCCCCCTTCCTCTCTGTAAGGACCAGTGTCCCCGGCATGGCTTTTGTGTGATTATTAAGGGCAGCTGGCACTCTCCTCCCCAACTTGGTGTGTGTGTGTGTTCAAGGACAGATGAGTACCGTAAGGCACTTTATTCTCCGGTTTCTAAGGTTAATTATCAAGATATCTGTTTATTATAACTGTAGTAATTTATAACTACTTTTCCTTCATTATTTTATGCAGCTTAACTCTAAATATGGAAGTTCACTCCAGGGAAATCTGCAAATAAATGCTACTCATTGTTTCACCATTTAGAGAAGTAAAACTTAATGCAGATGCCTGTAACGAGCTGGAGAGGCAACTCAGCAGTTCAGAGCACTGGCTGCTCATCCTGAGGACTCCGGTTCAATTCCCAGCACCTCTGTGGCAACTCACAACTACCTGTCACTCTAGAACCAGGGAACCTAATGCCCTTTTCTGTTCTCCATGGGCACTGCATGCATTCCATGGGTTCTGTGGTGTACACACCTATGTGCAGAAAAAACACCCAACACATACAAATAGCTTTTAATAAAAGATGCTAATAACTTAGGAGGCTCCTAAAGGGCTTTAAAAGAATCAAATTTTAAGGAGGATTCAAATTGTAAAATTATTTTCCCCCAGTCAATTCTTACTAAATATAATAAATACTTGAAATCATATGAAAGCTGCTGACCATCCTACACACCTTCCCCAGAACGTAGCGGAAGAGCCATGCGTCCAGCCCACTGTAAGTGGCACTCACTGCAGTTTGTGGTGCATGGGTCACTGCGCCATGTTCCATGTGTGTGTTTTCCTGTGTTATGCTGGGACTCTCATGGGAAGGAGTGGGAAAGAAAGATAAACGTCAGAATCTGGGTTCTGGAGGGCTATGAGGGTTAATGGCCACACCAGCCCGTTATTGGTGTCACGGTTCCTTATACCCCTCAGATGGAGAAAGAGAAAAGGAGCCAGCAAAGTTCACCAGACAGAGGAGTCACAGGAACTCACAGCAGCTCCAGTTCCTCCAGCCTCTCAAGGTACTTTCTGGTTCACATCTCAGGTCTGGGACATTTGACCTCAGCTTTACAGGGAAACTATCAAGCCCCAGGCCCTGCCTTGCCCCCACCCCATCCCTGGTGCCCTGCCCCCACCCCATCCCTGGTGCCCTGCCCCCACCCCATCCCTGTGCCTTGCCCCCACCCCGTCCCTGGTGCCTTGCCCCCACCCAGTCCCTGGTCCTTTCCCCCACCCCGTCCCTGGTGCCTTGTCTCCACCCCATCCCTGGTTCCAGTCTGGTTTTGGCCTTGCCAAGCAAGGTTCTGACAGAGAACAGCTCATTGCTCCTTGTTCCATCTATGGGACCCCCAAAGAGCCTCTGCCCTACCTAGCACCCGACAGACCAGCCCCTCACTATGTGTGGCACATTCCTTCAGTGGCCTGGATGAAAAAGAACACCAAGGGAAAGTTGTGCAAGCCTGGATCAGTCGCCTCTTTCGGAGATACCGTTCGCTTGGCTGATGCCAGGCTTCACAGATGATGCCACAGGCCAGCTTCCTCAGCCTTCCAACACAAGCTTAGTACCAGCAACTCTCCAGGAAGCTCCCAAGCTGTCACGCCCGATGCTGCTATCACACCCGCCTCTTGAAATGAGCATCTGTGAGGTTCTCAATGACTCCTACAGGCGGATGGCCATTGACCCTTTTTCATCAGTAGTTCTGTTCTTCTAGAGAACCCTGCCTAGCATAAGACAGATTTCCAAGTGGAGAAAAGTTCATGCAAATGGCACCTCCTGAGCAATTTAACATTGCTTCTGCTAGTAACAGCCCGGAAGCTCATGTGCAGTGTGCAAGGTACTTACACCACAGTAGGTTGTGTGCCCTTCCGTGATGGTGACGGTTTCATTGTCTGTCTATATCATCTCAGTGCCCTCCCAGACTACACTGACTACAAACTAAAAGCCACAGGAAATAAGGCCTCTCTGCGCAGTGCAGTGGACAGTCACCTCAGTGAGCTGATGGCCAATTCTCTCTTCCAATGGGTACGATGCATTGTGCTGTAGCCATGAAAGTAGGGGAAGGAACATACGGCCATGGTGATTCAGTCAAGCACTCTCTCCTAGAACTTCCCCCATTGAGCCACTACTCACTAAGGGCAGCACAGTACTGGGCCCAGACAGGAGTTACTGCTCCCCATATGCCCGGGGCACCCTCAGTCCAGTTCCTACTCTGAACCCAATTCTTTTGGGTATCCTATTCCTCCATAGCCTTCCAATAAATATTCCTCATTTGACCTAGAACAGTTTCTGTTGCTTGCACCCAAGTTACCTCAGCCCGAATCTAACGACATACACGATCTGTATCCTCAGTAGCGTTACCCACGCTGCATTGCATCGCCTTAGAGGATTTCCACAGCTGCTGTGATATACCAGGCGATGCTCACCAGCTGTTCCTGATACACTGCTGTGTTCCGTGGGTGTCTATGATGCTGCCCCACTACTCTGGTTCCATCTTGGTCTACGTTCTTGCCAGAGCCACCCATACTTTACTTCCGCACTTGCTATCATTGGGCGCCCTCCCTTACTCCTAAGAGAACGGGAGTAGCGTGAGGAAAAGAGAGAAAGGCCTGCTGCAGTGTGTTTCTGTGCAAGCAACAGGGAAGAGTAACAAAAAGCCTTATCTGCAACATCAAGAGATAAGGAAGGGAAATGAAAAGACTTCGTTACCATCTGCTGATTTAATTCATCCAGCGTAAAGCTACTCAACACGCCTGTTGTTGTGTGTCTGTTTCTAATATAAAAGCCATAACCTGGTTATAGAGATCAACACAAGACTTTATAAACATCTTTCTGGTGGTCTTACCATGATCCATTTGTACCTACTTCGCCCTGAATAAACATGAATTTTTGCTGGGTGCCACATCCTGAGGCCCCAAAGTCCCTAAGACTTATGAGAAGACGAATTTCACCCACAGTGTATGCTTATCTATGCATGTCGGGACGTTTCTATTTGTTCAGCACTACTTCCCCTCTGGAAGAGAAACATCAAAGGCAGACACTGATTTTATTAATATGGTGTGGTCTCGTGTCCACCTCCCCCCTCACACCTGAAACACCTGCTGTCTCTTCCCATGGCCACTGCTACCATGGGAAACTTTTTTTTTTTTTTTGGTAAATTCCAGGAAGCCACATCCATGGTACCATAAAACTACCCATCTTACCTTCTCTAACATTGTTCTGCCTTGCTTGTGTGAGTTTGGCAACAACATAGCCTAAGGGCACTGAGGTATAATGAGACCACGGCATTGGGGACCAGCAAGAGAAGCCACGCGTTGCTAAGCTCCTTTCACCTCTAACACGTTAGGGCTGAGCTACAGGAGAGGAACTGTGGCTGTCTTCATCTCTGTGCCACCAAAGAAGCCCATAAGCATGAAGAATGGCAGCCTCTGAAAAGGGCATCACCAAAGCTGTCATCACAAATGGCAAACGGATGGGAGTCGGGGGAGAATGGGAGGTGACTGCAGGCAGAGGAATGGAACTCGGAAAGATTTCGCATCTCACTCGCTTCTTAAAAAGAATGGTTTTAATATTGAAGGGGCTTGTGTTCATTACCAAGGAAATTAAAATGATATGGTTTTGCATACCAAAGAGGAAGAAGGAAATAATGGGGACAACTGAGGATGAGAAGGGACCGGAAATAAAACCTAGCGAGATGTATCACACACGTTCCCACAAACACGGGGTGCAATGCCAGCTTCTGAGCTTCAGTGGTCCTTCAGCAGCCTGTGCCCTCACTTCATGGGTGTCCACGGGGATTGTGGGTATTTCCAAACATCCCTGGCCTAAGATACTTTCCATTTCAAAGGACTGAAAGTCTAAGTAGAATCCAACCTGTTAACTCTTTTCTCCGAGATAACACCTAAGCAGCTGGAGTCCACACAAGCTACAAAAAGTTCTCAGTGAAGAAGAAACAATATTTAATAGACAGCTGAGCTCTGTTGGCCAAGATCCAGCCCCCTTTCTTACTTTTCTAATGAAAACAAGAAGCAATCACGTGTGGATTTACTGAACACACGCCGGTAGTGGCAGCCCTTGGGGATCGTCTTTTGTCCTTTCTTGTTATATTTTATGAGCAGTGTCACCTCCGCCCCACTTCCAATCTATACTCATATTTTGCTCGCCTTACCACTTTTGTCTCTCTTCCGGTGTGCATAACATTTGTTTTACAAGTTACCAGCTAAGTGCTGTAACAAGACTAATACAACACTCGCCATCAATAATGTACAATGCACTAAGATTAATATGCTCATATTTTATAGCTTAGCTTCCTTTGACTATTTGGTAGCTGAAAGCTGTCCTTTAAAAGTCATTTTAATGAGTGTATTTTCTATTCCCTTCTCCTATCAGTTGTTACTTGGTTCAAAATTCTGATCACTTGACTTAAAATTTTATTATAATGAAAACTATTTCTGGATACATTTTTGCTTAGTCATACACAAAAATGTATAAAACAACTTCCAAAAGACTAAAAACACACACACACACACACACACACACACACACACACACACACATAAAAAAAAAAAAACCTTAGCCACAAGCTCGTGCAGCTCCACAGCTAATAGCCCACATGCTGGAGTTCAACAGATCTGAGATCAGACATTAGCTCAGTCATTTTCTACGGAATGAAGCATTCAACCTGCTCAAGATTTCATTCTCCTGTGACTAAAAAACACAGGCAGGGTGATGCTTTTACCCTATGACATTGCAGAAGTAGCATGGTTACTGTTGCACCTGGCTCATAGTGAGTGATCAAAACCAGGTGGCAGTGAAGGCTGCGATGGCACAATGAAAGAGAAAACTAGAGTCAGGTGCATGAGACCACCCATCTTCCTCTCTAGCCCCATGCTTGACTGTAGGCTTTGATCTTATAAAAACTACTTTATTTGGTTTTTTTTTTTAATGCCTCTACTTCCCCTCCAATACACCCACCCTAGATAGGAGAGAAAGAATGTTAACAGGGACAGGAGAAGTAGACCTTTTTAGAATCAGTTCCTTGGGCTGACTCCACTCTTCATCATCAGGATTCCAGAAAACTCTTTAAACAGCAAACAAGAAATACAGGAAAAGTAACCACCACCACGGCAGACAGAACCCAGAACTTCAAAGCGCTCACTAGAGGATCTTGAAGCGATGAACAGCCAAGCAATGTGAAGCGATGCAAAAGCCAAAAGCCAAGCCTCTCGTTTGGGGCTCATATTTATCTCCTCTCAGAGGCCATACCAGAATGTTTATCAACTGGCAAAGACCATGCCCCCGCATGAGGCACTACCTCTTCTAGAGGACAAACATCAGGTGCCCTCTCACAAATCTGTTTCACATCCCACACTTGGGATCAAAACAAAAACATGTTTACATCCACTAGAGTTGACTGAGAATCCATCCTCAGTTTATCCAAGCACAAAGGGAAAGGGCATGAGCCAGATGATGTCTCAGGATGCTCCCCAGGTAGACTTTTTACAGGTCATCAGTAAGGTTTGCTTATACGATATTGTATTGCACTGGACTCTATCCTTTGCCTCCACTGCATCCATGGGACTAGCACTCCTATCCTATTGGGGGTTGTCCTGGTTCCATGTCACCTCAGAAGGTGCCCTTTCTGTTAAAGAGCAACCAGAGCTCCCTCCTTACTGTCTCACCACCATCATCTCTCATCTTTATTGTAGCTCTGTGGTTTGTTTGTTTGTTTCAGTCATGACACTTGTCAACTGGATTTTACTAACACTCAGTAGCTTCGTGGGAGCAGATGTTTCAGGTTCCTCTATGGTGTCACTGCTAAGATTTAAAACAATGCAGGACACATAGTAGATATTTAGTTTTTGTTGAATGAATAAATATCACACCTGTCTATAATCCTAATAGGAACGTGTGTCCTGCGACCACAAAAAATGTTCTTAGCATCTTTATTCAGAATAACCAAACTACCAGAAACAATCCAAACGTTCATTAAAATGAAGAGGGTGAACAGTTTGAATGTTCAAACATTAGCGTGACATTTAAATAGTCCACACAAGCAAAGAACTGCAGTGCTGTAGACAGGCTTTTGATGTCCTACCCACCAATATCTATGCCTCCATATCATAATGTGGTTTCAGATCAGATCACGGATCTATCCATGTAACATGCCCAGAGTTGCACAGCTATTAGCAGAGTGAAGCACTGATTGCTGGTTCATTGCCAAAAGCATACTGTTCATCCCCCGTATATTCTATGGGGCAATACAACTTAATAAAAAGCTCTAAAATGAGACCCCATTAATTTCTGTGCAATGTAAACCTCTCTTTAGCCTACATATCCCTTCTGAGTTCCTTTAAAGACAATGACATCATCCAAGAGTCTGGGGCATGGTAGCTCCTCAGTGACTTGTAATCCTGATGGAAAGCCTACATGCTATGCCCTTTGTGATAAAGTTGTGCCTGGTACAAAGGTAGTGTGTAAGTGGGGACAGATTCTTGAAGAGCCTTTCCAAAAGAGCAGGTAATTTCATAACATTTTACTTGAAGTTAAATATATTAAAATATCAGTTTTTATTGTCTCTTCACAAGAATATGTCCCATATCCTAAAAATAAAATAAGCCAGGAAGTAATGGATTTTTATACGATAGTGGAAGAAATTAAATATTTTTCACAAAAGATTGCATGTGTGCCTCAAGAGTGGTGCTAGATTACCTGTAGGTACATAGCATTTTGAAAAGATGTTGAATGTTCTGGTTTCTTTTTTTTTTTTTTTTTTTTTTTCTGTGAAAGGTAATGACCCAGGAGTTGGGGAGATGGCCCAGGAGGTAATGTTTGCCATACAGCCATGAGGACCTGAGTTTGGATTCTCGGTATCCATGGAAGCACCCAGGCATGACAGTGTGTGTCTGTAACCCCAATACTAGGGGACAGAGATAGGAGAATCCCTGTGCTCAGCAGCTCCAGGTTCAATGTGAAATTCCACCTCACAAAACAAGGTGGAAAGATGTTGAGGAAGCCATTCAGCACTGACCTCCCGCTTACACACACACACACACACACACACACACACACACACACACACACACACACACGAAAAGTGAATTGTCTGGTTTTAGACAAAAAACATTGGGGGCTGGAGAGATGGCTCAGAGGTTAAGACCACTGGCTGCTCTTCTAAAGGTCCCGAGTTCAATTCCCAGCAACCACAAGGTGGCTCATAACCATCTATAATGAGACCTGGTGCCCTCTTCTGGTATGCAGGTGTGCATGCAGGCAGAATACGGTAGAAAAAAATAAATAAATCTTTCTTTTAAAAACTTGGAAATTTTCAGTTCATGATTTTATCAAGTCATTTGAGCTTAGCTGTTTCAAAACAAAATACCATTTGGCCTAGATAAATATATTAAATTAGTGATGAGTGGAAAACACTTTGAAGAAGTCGTGCAACAACAACAACAACAATATATATATATATATTATCTATAATTACATAGAACAAAAGTGAAAGATGCCAGCAACAGCCCCTTCTATCACAACACACCCCTCAACTCTTCATAAAGCTGTGGGTTCCAATTCTGGACTTGCATTTTGTATCTGCTAAACAAATGCTAAAGCTAACCATAGCGGGCCAGGGGCCATTCTTTGGTGCTACATCAGAAATGCTGTTGCATCACTGTGTGACCCTCCTGGAAGGGAGAAGGGGGTGGTCCAAAACCCATGTGCACTCGGAAGGCCCCACCAGCCCCGGGTGGCCCCGGGAGGCCCCGGGAGGGAGTCCATCAATACATTAGCAGCTGAGTGCTTTTCTTGTCAGAGGACCATTTGCTGCTGGGGAAGGCTTTTTATTTCCCTCTGTTGTTTCTGAAAGGCAATAGGAAATATACTATTTAGATGCTAAGGCAAGTAAAATAGAGGCATTTTGAAGCAGATGGGGTTTTTATAAGCTGTTTGTCACCATATACCAGTCTTGTTAAGAATCAATCGCTTCCTGCTTCATTACACTAAGATAGCTCTGTTTAGGGCTTCACTCAGCTGTGAAATGATTTTAAAACTTCTATAAGCAATAGAGATAGGGTTTTATATATATAATAAAAGATTGCTGGCGAAAATGTACTGAAACATAAAAAAGTGGTCGAACGCGCCATTTTTGCGTTGGGGAAATGGAGATGTGCTCAGTGCCCTGCTTATACACAAGCTGCTCATTTGCACCAGCAGAGGAAACTACATAATGTCCTATTTTCTTCGCCTAAGTACGGCAAGAGCCGTACTTTTTACGTTCTCATGAAGTCTTTGTGGCTTGTAGCAAGGAAACAGACAGGAGTGAATTCTTGGGTGAGGTGCAATTTCAGCTTAAAATAAGTAAAAAGGAGACAGCGAATGTGGGAAATAGAAGAAACACACCAAGCCTAATCACTTTGCTTTTACATGTCCTCTAAGAACACCTACGTCTAGGCTGCTGGTCCTCTCCGGCTGTGTTTTTAAAGGGTCAGCATTGGAGACAGGAAAAGCCAAGCTTGCTGCTTCATAGACTACCTTGAGTTGAGGTTGTAGTTCAGCTGTAGTGTTTACGCAGCACAAGGCCCTGCACTTGAGCAGTATCTATACACACATGGGTGTGCACGCATGCATGCGTACATGTGTGTGCATGTACATGCGTACACACACACACACAGGAAAAAGTCCAGGCATGGTGGAGAACACCTTTAATCTTTTTTTTCTCCTTTATTAATTTTTTCTTGTTACATCTCAATGGTTATCCCATCCCTTGTATCCTCCCATTCTTCCCTCCCTCCCATTTTCCCCTTATTCCCCTCCCCTATGACTGTTCCTGAGGGGGATTACTTCCCCCTGTATATGCTCATAGGCTATCAAGTCTCTTCTTGGTAACCTGCTGTCCTTCCTCTGAGTGCCACCAGGTCTCCCCCTCCAGGGGACATGGTCAAAGGTGAGGCACCAGAGTATGTGAGAAAGTAATATCCCACTCTCCACTCTACTGTGGAGAGTGTTCTGTCCATTGTCTAGATCTGGGTAGGGGTTTAAGGTTTACCGCCTGTATTGTCTTTGGCTGGTGCCTTAGTTTGAGCGGGACCCCTGGGCCCAAATCTGCCTATCATAATGTTCTACTTGTAGGCTTCTAGGACCCTCTGGATCCTTCTACTTTGCCATTCTCCCATGATTCTCTCATCTAGAGTCCCACTAGAATGTCCTCCCCTCTGTCTCAGTTTCCTGGTAAGTGAAGGCTTTCGTGGGACATGCCCCTTGGGCTAATATGCAGATATAAGTGAGTATATACCATTTGAGTCTTTCTGCTTCTGAGTTAACTCACTCATTATGATCATTTCTAGCTCAATCCATTTATCCACAAATTTCGGGAATTCCTTGTTTATAATAGCTGAATAGTATTCCATAGTGTATATGTACCACAGTTTCTTTATCCATTCTTCTATTGATGGACACTTAGGCTGTTTCCATGTTCTGGCTATTATGAATAAGGCTGCTATGAACATGGTTGGGCAAATTTTCTTGTTGGAACACGTTTAATCTTAGCACTTGGGAGGTTAAGACAGGAAAATCATGACCTCCAGACCAGCCAAGATTACACAGCAGGACTCTGGCATACAAACAACTTAATAAAGTTCTTGTTTGTTTTATGAGCTGTAATTGACATATGCTATAATTCAAGGACATCAGAAGACCTTGGCCACATCTCAGCGTGGCTACTTACTTATCTGGCCTTCTGTATATTCATGAGTCACTTAAAGCCTCATCTTCTCCACCTACAGAGGATGGTTAACCACATAAATATTGCAGTGTTGAACCACCACTGTTGCATGACATCTACAATGCACCTTTAGCAGTAGACAACTAACACTGACTTAGCTCACGCGTGTCAGCTAAACACATGGGTCAGCTAGCTGGGAGCCGTTGGGCTTCAGTATGCATTCTTGTGCCTGCAGCGTGCCTCATCCACGTGAGTCGTCACTGCTGAGACGCGGCTTCCTGTTGAGGCCCCGCAGCTTAGGTCTTCTGGTAAAGAAGGGCCTAAGGCCCAGGGCGGCCTTTAGACTATAAAAATAAATATGCAGGACTGTTTAATATTTCAAAGCTTAGGCCTGAGCTGGGCAGACTCTCAACTAGCTCATCTAAGTTAACCTGTCCACCTTGCCTCATCCAGCCACATGGCCAGCGGTCCTCCCAGGCCCATCATCACAGCTGTCTCCCTCTCCATCTCCTGGCAAAAAGTCCTTCCTCCTTCTCCTTCCCAGAATCCCTGCCTCCCCCTCCCCCCTGCCTCCCCACTCCCAGGAACACTCTCTCTATATATATTTCCCTTTCTCTCTCTCTCTGTCTCTCTGTCTCTGTCTCTGTCTCTGTCTCTGTCTCTGTCTCTGTCTCTGTCTCTGTCTCTGTCTCTGTCTCTCTCTCTCTCTCTCTCTCTCTCTCTCTCTCTGTCTCTCTCTCTCTCTGTCTCTCTCTCTCTCTGTCTCTCTCTCTCTGTCTGTCTCTCTCTCTCTCTCTCTGTCTGTCTGTCTGTCTGTCTGTCTCTTTCTCTCTCTCTCTCTCTCTCTCTCTCTCTCTCTCTCTCTCTCTCTCTCTCTCTCTCTCTCTCCCCCCTGGGGTAATGTTGTCCTGATTATTCATCAATCTCCAGCCTACAGCTAGGTAGCCTGAGATCATTCTTTTAATATAACAAAGGTGTGAAAAGAGAAACGTCTGTAGCTAGAGAGATGGTGCACTACTCTTCCACAGGAGTAGAGTTCAGTTCCCAGCACCCCCACCGGGTAGTGCACAGCTTACTGGTCACTCCAGCACCAGAGGATCCAACTCCCCCTACAGGCCGATTTAGGTACCGACATGCATCTATACACATGTGCGCAACACAGAGAGAGAGAGAATGCTTAATTTTTAAAAGGAGAACCTCTCTCTTTTCAAGCCTTTGCTTGCATCATATGTATTTGCATTCAGTTACAAACATTTATGACGCCGTATAGCAGCACTGGGCATCCAGGAGGTGATCTGTGTTACCTCCTTTCCTCCCACATGCGGCCCCCCATCTCTTTAAACTCCACCCCAATTAGTCCATTATGATTTTTATTGGTTCAAAAGACCAAATTAACATGTTTGCATAAGAACTTAGGGTCTTCCTTCCTTTGCAGTGTAACTAAGGGAGGTGAGGAACGGTTTGATGAGCCCTCGTTAAACATTTACAAAATCATTTACAAAACCTGAAGTGTCGAATATAGTGAAATACCCACAGCTACTGTGCTGGCCGCACTGTGATGCACTGCCAAAGAGTGGCATGTAATATGCTCACTGTTCTGCTTGGGGAGAAAGCTTAACAAGCCTGGCAGCCGAACCCCTGCTTTGAGTGTGTCTATGCGGTAGACATTTCCCACACATTTCCCGATTCTAATGCTCCCTCCCTCACCTCCAAGGCTTGAAACAAAGTCAGCTGACATGGAAAAAAACACTCCCATATTTCTCTTGTGCTCAAATGAAGTTTTACTAAGCCAAAGTAGTATTCTGGAGAGGGTCCATTCAGAGGAAATGAAGAACGGGTGTTTTGTTTTGTTTGTCTTAGAAAACATGAACAAATTTGACAAAGGGAGACCTTGAATTCCCTACTGCTAGACACTGCTCTGGGAACTTCTGTTGTCTCACAAGGAACAAGAGAGATGGTCTGTCTATACCCATCCCACTCTGTGTACAAACTGGTCCATGGCTGGGCCACACCCATCAACCTCAAAGGACAAGCAGACCCAGGGCCAAAATAACCCAGAGGCAGAGGTGGAAGCCCAAGCAAGCGTTTCAAGAGCTGGACACAGCCCCAACCTCTCCAGCCCACTTTCTCCAGCACCACGGTGAGGCACTCTCTTCTTATTAACATGCTTGGAAATCCTGCATTCTACCGCATATTGCCATTTTCAGTGCTGTTAATATTTTCAATCTGGGCTTTGAGAAAAATGAATGTGCTAGAAAAAGTTCAGAAATTGCCGTTCTTCCCTGGGAGTCAGAATAAACAGTGAATGCCAAAGCTGGTCTGGAAGCACAAAGTCAGCCCAAGGAAAGCAGGGGAAAGGATTAAAAGATAAAAGCTTAAGCTGACTAATTAGAAAACCAACAGACACGGAGATTTATATACAAACCTAAAAGCCTCTCGCTGAGAAGAAGTAAGAACCAGAGTGATCTACACAGCCACACAGGAGGCGCAGCCTGTTGTTACCTGTTGGATCAACCCAGAGCCTCGCGCACGAAGATCAAAGCTGCACACACACATCTGAGGAGAGGGGGCTGCACAAAAGAGATGCAAGGCCCAGGAAGTGGAAGAGCTTCATTATAAGCATTAATTGTTATTCTAATTAGGATCCTCAGAGAGATTAATATTCTCAGCAGATAAGCAACAGGGCAATGTGTAAAAGCATAGTTGCCAAAATCCAACGTATAGAGAGCATGCCCTGGTATTGTTAGCGGTGAAGCTTCATAGTACAGATTAATTTATACGGCTGTTATAGATGCTCACTTTTCCTTGTCTTCTACTTCATCTTCTTCCCAAGCATCTTCATTAGAGACCACCAAAGGGAAGATATTCTTGTTATTCTTACTCGAATACTTAAACTTTGATGTAAATACTGTTTCCTTTGAGTGTGTGTGTGTGTGAGAGAGAGAGAGAGAGGGAGAGAGAGAGAGAGAGAGGGGACTATCTTAGCACTGGGTGTATCACGTATCACAAGAACAGAAGTCTTATCTAGGACTGCTGAGATGGTTTATCTGATACTGATAACCTGACTTCAATCCATGGTATAAGGGAGAACTGACACCATAAAATTGTCCTCTGACTTCTTCATGCATGTCAGGGCACACAAACCACATACATACATTATATGCATACAACAATAATAGTAATAATAATAATAATCTTCAAAAGAAATCTTAAATGTTGACAAACAGTCGTTTCTGAAGCTATCAATCAAATGGGGAAGGCAGATATAGTTTTCTTTTTCTAATCACTGTCACACAGAAGGGAGTTCATACTGAGCTTACGGAAGCACTAGAGATCCTCTGTGCTGCATGCAAGACAGTCCCAAAAGGACACCTGGCAGCAATTGTGCAAATCTAGTCTATCCTCACCCCCTGTCTCACATAGAAGCTACCAAGTATTTACTGGAGATGACCCTAGGCATCCTCATTTCTCTGTACCTCATACTCAAAGCCCAAGCCTACACTGGGGAGCTGACCTCACTCAGCTGCTCAAAATCCTTCTTTTCTTTGTAAAAACAAAAGCAAAGGCTTCCTACCTACTCGTGAGTTTCTATTTTCAAATATTCAAATATTAAAGATGAAGAAGAATTAGAAGAATTAGAATAATTAGAAGAAGAAGAAGAAGAAGAAGAAGAAGAAGAAGAAGAAGAAGAAGAAGAAGAAGAAGAAGAAGAAGAAGAGCCACTTACTGAAGCCAAAATCTTCCCACTGGACAAGAAGGAAGACGCCAGGGCTCTGTCTACACTCTACCAGGCAGGAACACACATTTTGTAATCCCAGTCACTTTGAGGACTAGACGTTTGGTTGAGGCTAAAATATACTGCATTTGTGTATAGAATATTCAAAAAAGAGAGAGAAAAGCATCTCAAGGATTGCACATTGCAGGGCTAAGCCCTCTAGTGGGCTAGAAAGGTCTTCTGTCGTGTCAAATGCCCCAGGACCACCACTGCATATATATAGCTATCTGTAGAGTTCTGCTGTGGGAGAAAATGTCACTAGGATCCTTTTTATTGTGTGTAGTGTAATTTTAATAATATTTATTACTGCTAGTTTTTACATGAAACAAAAACTTTTTAACTCTGAAGAAGACTAGCATAGACCCACGATCCTGCAGCGTATGGCAAATGATGCCTTTGGGAGCCGACCTTGATTTTTTAATGTTGCCCTTAAAAAACTCATTATGGGAAAGAAGGGACCTGAAGGAATTCCTTCCAGAATATTAAATAGCTCTCACCAAGCCCAATTAGGTCATAACTGAAATCAAGTGCAAAGCACCTCCATCTCCAGGACACACCGAAATGTCAGAAGTGCTTCCAACAGCCCTTGAACATGAGGTACGCCTCACCCTGGGAGGCTGGCTCTGCGGGAGCACACAGACCCTCTCAGAGGCAGGCACATCCCTCTCTCCCCACACCCTGATGAGTGCTTAGGGTGAAGAACGACATGGCCGGCCTCAGGTGTTTTACGATGTACATCAGATAACAGCTTAGAGATCAGATTCTGAAGTAGGGCAGCATGCAGAGGATTACAAAGAGGGAGCGAATTGAGAGGCCTTGAGGAGGCCAACTGAGTGTGACATCTTGGCTCACTGGGTACAGAAAGCAGGGGATGATGATGATTAAAATAAGATCTAGGCTGGGTTAATAAAAGTGTAGGTGGGATCACGGACTGTCAAACATAGAACGAAGGAGAAGATCTGGCTTCAGGGAGGAAGTCAGTTTCATGTCAGACACATTGAATTTGAAAGAATTGTTTAGGACATGCAGTATGCAAGAGAAAATGAGATCCATGTTAGATCTGAAGGTTGAAAGAGAAATAAGTTCTTCAGAGCGAGCCCTTGGGAGTCACACACACATAGAGCTGTGTTGGCTGGTTTTTGTCAGCTTGACACAGAAGAGCATCCATTGAGGGATTATACTCCATCAGGCTGGCCTTTAGCAAGTTTTGAGGGCATTTTCTTGGTTAATGACTGGTGTAGGAGAACCCAGTCCACTATGGGTGGTGCCACCCCTTAGCAGGTGGCCCTGGGTTGCATAAGAAAGCAGACCCGAGCGAGCCAGTAAGCAGCGTTCTTCTCTGCCCTCTGCTCCAGTTCCTGCCTCCTACTTCCTGCCCTGAGTTCCTGAGATGACTTCCCTTCATGATAACTAAGATGTAAGCTGAAAAGAACAAGTTTCTTTTGGTCACTGTGTTAGAGCAGCAATAGAAGGCAAAGGGGGACAAAGCAGTGGAATTCAACAGAAGAGCAGAGGTGATCCCTGATGGGAAAGTCAGAAACAAGGGCTTAGACCAGAGATCTGCGGGTAAATGAACAAATGCAATAATGCAATAGGCGAACAAATGGAGCGACAGCACATTCATTCATTCTCCAAGCAACATGAGGCCAGCCATCTCTCCCTTCTATTTGTAGTGATGCTTTGCCTTCTGTTAAAAAAAAAAAAAAAAGGTAAAGGATGAGAAAGAAAGTCATTGCTACCATCTGAACCACATGAGTGTAGCAAGTGCTAAGGGGCTGTCACGGGTCTCTGACTGGAGGCTGGAACCAGCCTGCAAGTGCAAAGGCAAAGTCTGAGTGAGGGGATATGCAACTTTGCACCCCTCGCCATTGGTACTTTCCCCTGCCTCTCACTTTCATCACTCTAATTTCATCTTCCAATGGTAGTGTGGTTGATGCCCGTGTGCCGTAGCTTGAGATTTGCACAAACGCATGCAGACGTTGCTTTCATCTTATCTGTAGATGCACTCAGCACTAAAATCACTGCACTGAACTGGCTGCCCTCTGTGTGAGGGGGACCTCCTAGGACTCACTGAAAGTCCCAAGGAAAACACAGGCCAAAAGAAGGGGAGATTCTGTCAGCAGCCTGCTATCACACTCACGTGACACCAACGTACCACAGCAGCAGGAAGCCGACTTGACAATTTCATGTAGACTGCAAGATCGGTTTTTCAGGGGAACCCTAACAAAGCTAGCAGGCTTCATACCAAACCCTCAGGTAGGAGACAACAGGTGATGGCTACCACCATGTGACCTTATGCAGACACCTGCTCTAATTTCAATACAGTCACAACTGGGTCACTTCCTGAGAACACTGTTCTGTGGCACACGCACGAGTTATAGCATACAGGGACACCTATAAAACCCACACACATCTGCCAGCAACATCTCCCAGGTGTGGCACTGCTTCTCAGCCAGCTACAAGAAAGGTCCAATAGGCATCAGTTAACGTCAGCACAAATCTGGCATAAAACCCCGAGAGTACCAGGAAGGGCAGAGCTAAGAGAACTCCCCGGGGCTTCACAAAAGTCACACTGCACTCAGGACACCGGCAACTTCGCAAAGCAGAAGAGTGTTTCTACGAGCCAAAGCATAAATTGCCGTTTCCACCAAGTATTCAGGATTATCAGGTCAGAACAACCACTTTAAGTCAACAGTCATAATGTTTCTGCTGTCTTCAGTTTGAAAAGCTATTCAAACTCAAATACAGGCCTGGCAGCTCTGCGGAGCATTTTTTTCATCATTGTTGTACTTGTGACTTTGTCTCGGAAGCTCGGTGCTGCTGACCTATGACGTTTTTTCTTGCCATCAAATTACCTGATACAGCTATCCAATCCTTTTGCCCTCTGTATAATATTTCAATTTAGAAAGAAATATCAGTAATACAGCCTCCTGTGCCGAGGGTACTTTCATACGGCGATGGCACAGTCAGTCACCTCATTTCCGTGATCAGTGTATCTTAACTCTGTGGTAAATGCCTGAGAAACAAACATCCTGAGGAAAACTAGTGGGGTCATCCACAGGGATGCATATGTAGGGATTATTACAGGCTTCCCTTTTTCAGTTTAATCACTGACCCATTTGCCCTTAGGATACGACCGTTGAAACAAAATTACTCCACTTGCATTCTTGTTAATGCGAGCCAGAATTCTAGCCAGCAGCCCTCTGTGGTACAAAAGACCACACCTTCCCTCAATCACTCACAAAGCTTAGAAGTGTCTTACAGTCAAAATAAGATTTAAAAAAAAAAAAAAAGATTTCCTTTGCAAGCCAATGAAGCATGTGACCTTTTTATAATTAACCGTAATTTTGGGGTCCATGATGAAATTGACCAATTGACCATCTCTTGGTGTCCTCAGAGGTACAACAACACAAGTTCATCCTAGGACATTTTGCTCTATGCATTTAATACAGGGTCCCCTGGCAACATGGTCATTTCAATTTGAAAGTATTACAAAGCCCTGCTACATCCAAGGAAGAATATTTTAATAATCCCTTCAATCTTTCTAGCATAATGTTACCCAGAACTAGTCTTTACTACAAGCCAAGCCAAAGAATTCTACAAAACAAGTCTAGGTGATTTCCACACCTGCTCCTCTAATTACTGTGTTTCGAGAGAGCAAATGCTGTAAGATTGGGGCTAAGTAAAATAAGACCTCTTTCAGGGGTTTTCCTGTTGAAGCAGCCTATCAGCTAAAACTAACTTTTCCATTTGTCACGTGACCAAGAAGCGGAATCCTCAGCCCCAAATCTAAGCCCATCTGCTGATGTGACCACAAAAGGTAGTAGTTCTCAACCTGTGGGTTGAGACCCGCCACACCCTGTGGGTTGGGATTCCCTGGGGGGGGGGGTGTCAAGTGACACTTCCACAGGGCTTGCATGTCAGATAGCCTGTATATCAGCTATTTACATTATAATTGATAACAGTGGCAAAATTACAATTATAAAGCGACAATGAAATAACTTTATGTTTTGGGGTCACCACAACAAGAGGAACTGTATTAAAGGTCGCAACACTAGGAAGGTTGAGAGCGGCTTTCTTCAGCACCATGAACAAGACTCTTCCATCTTTTCTGGGAGGCTGGTCTAAGATGAGTAGTCTCAGATGCCCCACCCTTAGTTTCCCTTTTCTCTTTAAGCCCTCCCACTTGCCTTCCCCACTCCCCCATATCTATGTTCCCCCCCCCTTCATTTCCCTCCCCACACCCTCTCCTACCCAGTTCCCTCTCTTCATGCACGTCTGATGTCTATTTTACTTCCCCATCTGAGTGAGATTCAAGCCTCCTCCTTGTTATTTATCTTCTTGGGATCTGTGACTTGTAGTATGGTTATCCTGTATTTCATGGCTAATATCCACTTATAAGTGAGTACATACCACATGTGTCTTTCAGGGTCTGGGTAGCCTCACTCATGATGAGCTCTACTAGTTCCATCCATTTGCCTGCAAATTTCATGATGTCTTAGTTTTTAATCGCTGAGTAGTATTCCATTGTGTAAATGTACCTTATTTCCTTTATCCATTCTCCGGTTTGAAGGACATCTAGGTTGTTTCCAGATTCTGGATATTATGGATAAAGCTGCTATGAGCATAGTTGAGCAGATGTCCTTGTTGTATGGTGGAGCATCTTTTGTGTATATGCCCAGAAGTGGTATAGCTGGGTCTTGAGGTAGAACTACTCCCAATTTTCTAAGAAATTGCCAGATTGATTTCCAAAGTGGTTGTACAAGTCTGCACTCCCACCATTGATGGAGGAGCGTTCCCCTTTCTCCACATCCTTGCCAGCGTGTGCTGTCACTTGAGTTTTTGATGTTAGCCTTTCTGACTGGTGTAAGATGGAATCTCAGGGTCGTTTTGATTTGCATTTCCCTGATGGCTAAGGACACTGAGCATTTCTTTAAGTGCATCTCAGCCAAGTGGAGACCAGCAACAGGGTAGGTTATCAGCCATTCTACAGTCCTCTGTAGAGAATTCTGTTTAGCTCTGAACCCAATTGTTTTATTTTAACTTTTAAAATAATTTATTCAGATTACATCCTGATTGTTATCCCCTCACTTGTGTTGTCCCGTTCCCCCCTCCCTCCCTCTTTCACCTTATTCCCCTCTCCTAGACCTGTGACAGAAGGGGACCTCCTCCCCCACCATCTGATCACAGTCTATCAGGTCTCATCCAGATAACCTGCTTCCCCTTCCTCTGAGTGCCACCAGGCCTCCCCACCAAGGGGAAGTGGTCAAATATGGGGCATCAGAGTTCATGTCAGAGGCAGTCCATGCTCTCCACAACCATGGAGAATGAGCTGTCTAGCTGAGCCTCCCAGCAAGGGGGGGGGGGGCACGTGGAGCCTGAGGAGGCCACCTTCTAGCCGTGTAGGACGTATAGTGGTGGGAGGGGAGTACCAACCCCCCTACAAAACCTTCAATCCAAAATGTGCGGAGACAAAGATAGAACAGAGGCTGAGGCCATGTCAAATCAGTGTCTGGCCCAACCTGAGACCCACCCCACGGGAGAGAGCCAACCCCTGACACTGTTAGGGATACTCTGCTATGAGTGCAGATGGGAACCTAGCACGCCTGCCCTCTGAGAAGCTCCCCCCAGATCAAAACAGATGCTGAGAGCCACAGGCAATCGTTAGTCAGAGCTCAGGGAGCCCTGTGGAAGAGTGGGGCGAAGGACAGAAGGACCTGGAGGAACAAGAGCTCCACAAGAAGACCAACAGAGTCAACTAACCTAGGCCCGCTGGGGCCTCACCGAGACTGAAGCACCAACCAAAAACCATGCGTGGACTGGACCTAGGTCCCCTACACATATGTAACAGATGGGCAGCTCAGGCCACAATACATTTTTGATTTTTTTTTAATTATTGTACTATTGTAGCACCTACATTAGAGTTTGAGCTAATAAGTAGGAAATATAAGTAAGCTTCATTAACTTGGCACATGAAAAAAAAATCATACTTACAGCCCCTACAACAGAGAATGCCACTAATACACTCACATCGCTTATCCTTGCTGTATACAAGCCCTATGCTATACACTAGACAAACACTATCTTACCACATAGAAAGCTACGGGAAATGATAAAATCCGAGGTAACAGAAAGTACAAAAATATCTATGTTTAGAAATAGTTATGGCTAGGTTTATGTCAAAGCTTGACATCGGCTAGTCATTTGAGAAGAATGAACCTCAACTGAGAATACGCCCTGACCAGATCAGCTGGACAAGCCTGTGGCATGTTTTCTTAATTGGTGATTGACGTGGGAGGGGCAAGCTTACTGTGAGTGGGGGCACCCCTGGGCTGGTCGTCCTGGGTTCTATAAGAAAGCAGGCTCTCACACCCTTCTCCCCCTCTCTCTGATCCCCCTTACCTCTCTTTCCCACCTCTCCTCTCTCTCTCTCTCTCTCTCTCTCTCTCTCTCTCTCTCTCTCTCTCTCTCTCTCTCTTCTCTCTCCCCATCCCCCCCATGCTCATTTAATAAACTTCTCCATATAAAAAAAGAAAAGAAAAAGCAAGCAAGCAGGCTGAGCAAGCCTGTAGGCAGAGTCTCTGTGGTCTCTACCTCAGTTCCTGCCTCCAGGTTCCTGCCCTGCTTGAGTTCCTGCTCCTGACTCTGCTCAGTGAAGGGCTGCCACACAGAACAGTAAGATGTGCTAGGCCATCTCCTCTATGAGGTGCTTATGGTCATGATCTTTATCACAGCAACGGAGACCTAACTCAGGCAAAAGTCACGGCTAATGCTAAGAAGAGAATGATTTAAAACTGAAATAAGGGTTGGTTTTTTGGTGTTTTGTTTTGTTTTGTTTTGCTTTGCTTTGCTTTGTTAGAAAAGCAAAAGATACAGCATCTCTGTTTCCAAAGAAGGAAAAGAAGAGTAAATCTACATGGGCATGTGTGCAAATCATATTAATCTCGTACAATAGCACTTGGTACAGAGTTGGCTGAGTTGACTTTCCCAGTGGAGCCTTGTCAACTTATAAAAAAAAATGTGTGAATGTATAAACACATTAAAGGAAAAATTATACTTAAGAGTTTCTGAGAGGATAGAGCTGGAGAGACGGGTCAGGAGTTCAGAGCACCCACCAGCTGCTCTTCCAGAGGACCGGAGTTCAGTTTCCAACACCAATTTGGAAGCTCACAACTGCTTGTAACTACAGTCCCTGGATATGCAATGCCCTCCTCTGGCCTCCTCAAGTACCGGGCACACAAATGGTGAACAAACATGCAAACACCCGACATATATCACCACATATATGTGTATGGAAAATAGCTATGCATTATGATTAATATTTATATTTAATACATACTAAATTTGACCTTAAAAGAGTTTCTGAGAAGAACCACTTCAACTTCAGTCTATACAATTTAAATCCTATGCTAAATAAGGCCATGCGTTATAAAAGACACATCTAACACTGCTGTTTGTGTCATGGTGGGGACAATGAAAACGAATGCATAGACGCACCACCTAGAAGACATGCCTGACGAACAGCCATGAACACTGTGTGCGTCATGCTTGCAGAAGCAGTCACACCCTTACTAACGCTATCCCCTCTGTGTTTAACATTGAAACCAACAGGGAACCGGGCTGCCTGTATCTCCTGGCACCTACTCGTGATACTCTCCTCATCTGGCCTCCATCCCAGTTTCTTCACTTTCTTGCCCTCTGCACTTCAATCTTCTGCCCCATCCATAGACACGCCCCTCTGTGGTTCTTTCTAATACAGAGCAATTGGGGCTGTCTGCATCTTCAATTCTGCTATTTTCCTCCCCGTCTTCACTTAGCCCAATGGAACCAGTCTGAGGTCAAGAGAAGGAAAGATCCTCCTTCAGGTAAAACAAGAGTAGATGGGTCTGGGAGGTCATTGAGCAGTGAAGGGCACTTGCTGCTCTTACAGAAGCCACAGTGCCCACAAGGCAGCTCACAAGCCTCTGTAACTCCAACCCCAAGGATATGACCCTCGCTCCCAGACACTTACCAAGGGCACTGCTGAAGTGGGAGTTTCTGGGTTGTTTTGGGTTTTGTTTTTGTTTTGTTTTAGAAGATGCAGTTGTGTCACTTTTGCTGAAGGCTGTCTTGTGAGAGGACACATGATGTTTTCCTGGAAGATGTCCTGTGAGAGGGCATGTGATGTTCTGCTGGGAGCAGACACGTTAGAGACCGCGTGATGGGAAGAGGTATAAAAACAGCCACGGACAATGGGACGAGGCGTTTGGCATTTCTACGTCGTGCAACACTTAGCTGGGCTTCGCTTCACAGAAAGAATGTTCCAGAGAACCCTTCATGGTACTCTGGCTGATTCTGGCCGCTTCCACGGACTTGTGGTTTCTTCTGGATCATGCCACCTCTACGGACCTGTGTGGCTGTTTGGTGTTGGTTATTGGATTGAACTGCTGGCGTCCTGACAGTACAGAGTGGAACTGGCCCAACGAACTACATCTTAACAGGTCCACAACCCCCTTTTCCCTATTAACATTCTTTCTTCCCTTCCTCGGGTCAGTGGGTTAGAAGTGAGGTTGAAGTTTTTAAGAACCCTAAATAAAGCAGGTTTTGAAAATTCTAAGCCTGTACACTGCACATATGTGCTACATATACATACATGCAGACAAATGTTAACGCGCATAAAAACAGTGTAATTTCAAATGCTCATTACTTTGTGTATTTTCTCCTGGCATAGCAGTTAATCTCCAATGCATGTGCAAGCAATGAATCAGAACTGGCTTTGTCATTTTTTTTTCCAGATGCAAAAAGAGTCAGAAAATGATAAATATATTCACCCCAGGTGTCATACTAAAATATATATATATACGGTCTAGTTATTCATTTTATTTCTCTGGATAAAGGGCAAAGTATTTGGGACCAAAAATAATAAGAGTTTATTCTTTATTGGATTATTTTCAAAGTAAAAGAGAAATGAGTCTTATGGTTTCAAGAGAAAGAAAAACTACCGAGTTGATACCCAGTACCATTTGTGCCTGAGACAGATGCTCTGAAAGCTGTCTGGGAAATGTGTGAGCTGATCTCTGCTTTCCCTGTGGCTCTCGCTGCCAGGCTGTTGACCATTGCCCTGAAGTTCAAGACTCCTGTGGGAAGGCGAGCAGGGACTAGAAAGAAAAACACCTCAGTCAATCCATCCTGCTTGCCAGGTACCATTCAGAAAGCTTCCTGTGACTGCAGAAGGAAGATATTAAAGCTCATTATGCAAGATGAACTAACTGGAAAATGTCTGGTGATTAAACTAACAGGTGCTGTAGTCATTTCACCACTGGAAATCCAGAAGATGATTTTTTTTTTATATTTCATAGAGATACTCAAGATAATCTATCCCAACTATTCACTCACATTTTTATAGAAAAAAATTTATTTCTTGAGGACAAAAGTCTTCATTGTTCACTGAAAATTTTTTAGTCGAATTTGTCCAAAATGTTTGCAAAAATCATAAGCACCTGTCTTATCCGACACAGTATGTCCACAAAAATGGAAGGAAAGTCTTGAGAAGAAGTCTAGAACATGCTAGTAGATCATTGCATGCAAAAGGCTTGTGTCCAAGCCACATAACACTGGGCACACTCCCTGTGGAGCCTGCCAATATGTGCCACGTGTTCTGTCCCATCCATTGGTTCAGTAAGCATTCTTCCAGTCTACTCATTGCCGGCCACTGTACTACATACTGAGGATACAGGTAAGAAGGAAGTTGAGGTCCCCGGATGAGGTTTGAGCAGCCATAGGCTAGCAGTAATGACTGAGTGGGGACTTGAACCTACATTACCTCATCTGAGCCTACTTAGAAGCTACTGCGCCCACTCTATGTGACTGTACTGAGCAACCCAATTTGCCAAATGACACAGAAGTACAACCAAAGTGGCACCTGTCCTCGTGACACCTTTTAGCCAGACACAGAGTTGGTTGAGACAGAGATCCGGTCTTTAGTCTTGCGTCACTTGGCTCGGCTCTGGAAGCACGCTCTACCAGCGCTCAGACCGGGACGACGGGAATTGCCAGGTCCCTGCTCAGCTTCCTCTCTTGCACAGTTGGGGCCAAGAAATAATAAGAAGCTAAGAGAGAGGAGGAAATTAATGGCTCTTACTTTTAACTGCAGGGAGAGCTAAATCGCCAAACCAAGAGAATAATCTAGAAACCAGATCAATATGCACCAGGAATCTATAAGCCAAAATATTCAGTCAAAAGTTAGGTCACCAAAACAGAAAAGAGTTCTTGTTGTCATTGTCAAATGATCCAGGCTCAAAGCGAAGAGTGTTACATCAGCATCCAAGTGACAAAAGAAAGGCAGATTCTCAAGTCATCCTTGCTGGAATCCAAACTCCGTCCCTCACTGGTTGTGTGGGTTTAACTATATTTCTTCATATTTCTGTATTCTTGCTCCTCCATCTTTAAAACAGATGTAACCCATTTCTTTTGTTTTGTTTTGTTTTGTTGTTTTTCGAGACAAGGTTTCTCTGTGTAGCATTGACTGTCCTGGATTCATTTTTGTAGACCAGGCTGACCTCGAATTCACAGCGATCGGCCTGCCTCTGCCTCCCAAGTGCTGGGCTTAAAGGTGTGCACCACCACCACATGGCACTGTAAGCCATTTCTACCACTCAGGTTGTACATGGCAATATAAGCTGGCTGGCTGGGCCATAGAAACAAGAAGAGTCCTTCTCCCCTGAGCCCACTGCAAACGCTCAGTGGCTCAGTGACTTAGCAACTGATATTGCCTATCAACTTGATGGACAGTTGCACAGGAACTCAGCATACTCACCCCCGGGTGCCCGTGAGGCCATTTTTGAGGGATTATTAGAGCCTGGGGCTCTAACCCAATCAGCGATTAAGCCACTGCTGCATTCGAACTCTACAGATACTGTTCAGCAGAAGAACAAACAGTGGATCTGAGCTGGAGAAATTAAGAGATGAGGACCGGTCCTCAGGGGCGATCTCCTGCCCCGCCCCCTTGCCGGTCCTGGTTTGTTCCGCTTCCTTTCCACCATGAAGTGAACAGCGTCCTCCGCATGTTTGCTGCTCTAAGTGATCTGTCCAGCCACAGGCCCAGACCCAGTAGAGCCACAGACAATGCACGGGAATCTCTCCAACCATGAGCCAAAAGAAATGCTTTCCTCCCTAAGCATTTCTCTCTGGTGTTTGGGCGCGGCAATGCTTTTAAAGTGTCCGACTGACACAATGACTCGGTGTGGCTAGGCTGTGGTGACTACTGTAAAGTCCCCAGCTAATGTTCTTATAAAACTCTTAAGTGCTCTGCCCAGAGAAGCGCTCAGAGACGGCTTCTCGATCAATTTCGAGGAGCCATATCTTCCCCCTTGACCACATTGTGTCATCATGAAAAACAATTAGGATGAGGAGATCCTTTCGGCGAGTAGCAGGGAATGACATCTAGTTGGGACCTTAAGGCAAAGTGACACCAAGAGGTCTTTGGTAAACTAGGAACTCTTACTAACATTCAGAGACATTTATAGAAGAGGAAAAGTGAGAGAGACTCGGCGCCTCAGGCACTTTGGTTTGCCGTGTGAACCTCTGGCTTTTGTTTCTGATTCACCGAGCTGATTTCTAATGGAGTTTTGTGGCTCATGAGAACAATTTCTTCACCCCCAATGGGGCTACCTGGGGTTGAGGCTTACCATTTCCCCCTCCAGTGGGAAGCTGCAGTGATCAAGGGAGGAGCCCAGGTGGGAAGGACAGAACCCAGGAGAGGAAGGAGGATGTAGCGGTCAGTGCTCAGGTTCTGCAGCTTGCCCTCCTCCCTGTGGCGGTTCTCAGCTCTTTCCTGAGATTATACAACAAAATTTGAGCTCATATCTTAATTAGTATATAAACTAAATTAACTAGAAAATAAGGTGTTTTAATGGGCAGCTGAATTTTTTTCCTCATTCCTGACACCTAGTTATATCAACCACTCAAGGTGATTCCATGCACCTGCGGCTCATAGAAGGAATCATTTCCAGGAAAGCTGCATTAACGAATCAATGTGTCTTTTCAGAATTATGAAAGCATAAGCCCCATTCAAACAACTACAGCCGCATGTCAGAAAATCCAAACAAATGTGTAGTTAAGAGTGATTGTTATACCTTAGGGGCTTCGTTTATACAAGACAGATTAGCAAGAGACCAGCCTCGTTACTCGTGAAAGCCATTTGTTTTTCTGCAAAGACAAAGTAGCTCAAGTTCTGGGCTTGCGCTTTATAAAGAGAGCAAAAGTGAACAGCGAGCAGTGTGATGACATTCGTCTTCATGAATATGGAAGGGGATGAATTATCATCCTCCTCTTTGTAAGCTAGAGGGGACTGTCGGAACAGATTTGGGTCTTGGCACGTGTTGGGACGTGAGCACTAAGAGGCCCAGGAGACTTGCTTTTAACCCCTTCTGCAGACAGAAAGGGACCCAGAATTCAATGTCTTCCCGGCCTCTGTCACCTTTGTCTGCTGATGTAATGGCAGAGAGGATGCAGACCTCCAGACTCACCAGATCACTGACTGACTGGAGAGTTGGATTCTGCAAATAGTCAAGAACCTTCTATGTGGGCCCACCCTCCTTAACGCTCTTCACCTGAACTCCTAAACTAAGTGCAGATTTCAAATCAGGCAACTTTGCCCATTTATTGTAAGCTAACCTGGTTTTTCATATCATTTGCTTTAGCCTGTGATCATGCCATGTGAATTCCACTGTCAGTAAGTTCTCGAGTCCGACAGATGGTGTCATCAGGTCATAAATCTGAGTGTTTTTATAAAGCAGCTTAGCGTCACAGCCTTCTGAGGACACACCTGGTCTACCAGCTTCAGATGGGTCCTCATGGCGCTAACACCCATGTAAAATTTTCAGTGGAATATCCATTGACAATCCACTAAGTAAAATAAATTACGACCTCCTTCTGACTTATCAAGGCCCTTTTTAGAGAGGCAAGATACCCTAAAAAGGAAGAAGGAAACATTTAAAAATTAAAGCAAGCGGTCACTTTAAAAATGCCTTATGCTGAAAATAGCGCTCCTTATGGATTATTGGAAGCACGTGATCTGTGAATTCTTGTCATATACACTGACTGGTTAAAAGGATACGCTAAGTGGGATAGTGTTTTGGAGGCCAGAACTGAAATTAAAAAGGCTTCAATTTTAAACATCAATTTCCTTACCAGGAAATTAAGCAAATGGAGGACGGGATAGTGAGAATAACTTGGCCTAGTTCCCTGGCCAAGCTTCACCACCGAAGGTTTACACAAACATCAGCCCATAGCTTAGACTTGTGTTCAGGCAGCTGCCCAAGCTCCCAGATCCCAGATCTTAACTTGTCCTGTCTATCATCTGCCCCCTAATGCTATACCCCCTGTTTCCCCGCTTCCTGTCTCAAACCTTTGCCTGGAATTATTTTGTTTGAACTTTTTTTTTTAACCCATCTTTTTTAACCTGTGGAAGAAGTTTTACCTCCGCTTAGTGTAGGCAGTTCCAGGGCTAAAAGGGGCACACGGAGGGCCTCAGCTTCCTCCTTACTCGTTAAGTGGATATTAGTTCTATCTCAAAATTGGATGTAAACGTAAGTCGTTCATAAGCGCCTCCTGAAGAGCCAGACTCCCAGCTAGGCCCCAGTGAATGCTAGCCCGACACCTCACTCCAAACCCTGCCCTTGCTCTTGCTGACATCTCTACCTTGGGCCCCAGTTTGAGTAACCTCCATTACAAGAAAGGTGTAAAGGCGAATTCTAGGACTATGAGTCACTGTGTGGATCTGAGAGTGTCTCAGCCACTGCAAAACTCCTCTGGTAGGCAAAAGAGCAGAAGAATCTCATCCAATGGCGTGAGACAAGAGGAGAAGGCACCAGAAATAGAACTAGCAGGTAATTGTGCAAGACAAACAGACTTCTAGCTTAGGTAATTGCTTGGACCCAGTTGCCTTGGAGTGAGATGGGCTAAAAGTAGGATGAGCGAAGGGTATGGGCTGAGGGACAATGGGTTTTGCTTGGAAGCCAACGGGTTGAGTTTTAGACATAGTTGCATTCAGCTCTGTGGTTCTCTAATAGCCCCCCCAAAGGTCATCTCTTAAACTGCAATTGAGACTAGTGGTACACGCAGCTGGTACATACTAGTGGCACATATCTATGATCCCTGTACTCTGAAGGCTGAGGCAAAAAGACCAGATATCCCAGGTTCAAGGCCAGCCTGGCCTAGCTGACAAGAGCCTGTCAAAGAAGCCATATTTAAAGCAAACTCCTTATTTGCTTGGTGGCTTTCCATCTCCCCAGGAAAGCACGCCACCACATGAGCTCTCTCAGGTCATTAAGGATAGATTTTCTAACTTGTCGTTCAGGGAACAATGCCTGTCAGTGTTGAAATTTGGTTGAGCTGTCTGTCACAGCTTCTTCTTGCTTATGTTTAGCATTTCCAAGTTAGGTTACACACTTCAGAAACATGTTTGGAAACCACTTAGTAGCATCCCAGGAACAATTGCATTGAACAACATAGCTTTTCATTTGGGCCATGGATTTTCAAGAAGTTTACACACACAGTCTCCTCTGCTCCCTGTCCCCTACCCCATACCTCCAAGCCCTGCACACATGTACATGTGCACATGTGCACACACACACACACACACACATACCTAAATTTTAAGATCTTTAAATAATCTAAAACCTCTGACTTTTCAGGTACCATCTCTGTACTGTATCACCCATCTTCAAAACACCCACAAAATCACTCACAACTTTGTGGGTTGAGCTACAGTACCCTAGTTGCTATAATGTTATATTCCAAAGACATTTCATTTCAGTATTAAATTACTTCCATTTTTCAGAGTGGGCTATCTTTGGTTTTATCTGAAGGGGATCTAAGTTTTTGAAACATTTTGTGGGCTCTTGAAAAGCCCTTGCTCACTCGCATGTTTTCTGTAACAGCTGACACAAAATAAGCCCACAAACTCCACACAAGAGTGATGAGACATTAACATTTTCCTAGTGTTTCTGCCACTATCTGCCTCTCACAACACAAAGATTTTATGTTGTTTTAAGCATGGCATGCTAAATACACACTTGGATTTGTTTTCATGCAATAGTTGGCATGAAGCACCAACCATTAAGGGATCCTTAGTGATCTTGTCCTGGATGTGGAGTGTCACCTGTCCGGTTGTCATGGAAACTACTGTGTACTCGAGCACAGTCAGGAGTGAACTCATCCTTGGGCAGTCATATGCACTTCAGCTCTGTGGTAAGACCTTATAGCAAATGCCTCAAGGTCATCCAGATGGTCCAGCTGAGGCCCAAGACGGATCTTGGCCATGCATGGACTGTGCTTACATCCCTATAATCAAAGATAAGACATTAACAAGACAAGTGTTGGCTCAAGCAGAATGTGATTGCCTTCGGTACTTATTTCAGCAAAGTGTCAAGTATGCAGTGTCAGAAACGCATGTTTAGCTGGCTGCCTAGACAGAAACCAATCACAGAAACATACTGAAAGCCTTTCTCTTGTGACAACTGATTTCAGATCTCCCCTGCTGGGTTTCTGCATGCCAGAAACACCAAGAGTGAGAAGGGGCAATCAGTTAATTCTCTTTCCTTCTTCATTCTGCTAATCCAGGCAGCCCTTCATGAAAATGCAATGGGAAGGAAATGAGGGGACAGAAACACTGGACATGATGCTAACCTGGACAGAAAGACTTCCCTCACCACAGACACTTGACTCCACACTCCAGCCTGTGAAGATGATTAGGGTTAAGACAGAAAGAAACTACGGCCTCGGCATTACTGAGGGTTCTCTACAGGAAAAGAGCTGACAGAATGAATATATACTAAAAGGGAATTTTTAGGTGGGCATCCCCGAGATGCTTGGAGCAGCCCTACAATGGCTTGCTTACACTGGAGAAGCTGAGAGCCCAGCGGATGGTCAGTCCATGAAACTGGCTATTTCAGCATCCCAATCTGACAGCAAAGGCCTGTGGTGTGGTGAGGGTCTTCAGGACACACTGGAGGCCTGAAGAGGGTGGTTCTAATGCTATCCGTGATGCAAGCAGCAGTAGAGGAACAAAGTAAACTTTCCAGCAAAAGTGAAAGCTGAGGGTGCAAAAAGACAAAACAAAAACAAAACAAAAAACCAAGCAAAACATAAAACAAAAAACACTACCAGAAGCTTTAGGGGTTGTCCCACATCAGTTGAGGCCATCAGACACACCCACAGTCCAACCAAATATGGACAATCCCTGTTCCTGGGTGACTCTTGGCTGTGTCAAGCCGATGATTAAAACTACCCATCACAGCCTCCTTAACCAGGACTCTGATGATATTGTCTGAACACTTTTTGCTTTATTGAGATGGGCCACATTGTGTGAAAATGGAAGAAAGGTCAAGCTCACCTACAGCAGGCTCGTGTTAATTTTACATGTTTATGTAAGACCTGCTTTTCATATTTCCAGCAGCAGTGACAGAGAGTTAAATTCTCCTTTAAAAGACAAGAAAATAAAATCACTTCAGCACACAATAATTGAAATGTATTGATGGCATTAATTATCTTAGTACCTATGTTGTTGTTGTTGTTGTTGTTGTTGTTGTAGTGTTTTAAAAGCTTGAGAGTACACATACTAAAAAGGAGAGGCCTGGTTTTTAAACAACACTAGCTACTCATTTTGGCAAGAGATGTCACCAAAGAGGCAATTATCTTTATGTATGAATAGAAATCCCACATGATATAAACCATTAATAAATGTACCTCTTTCCCCCTCTCTACCTCTGTGTTGTGTTTTTAAAGCTGCCTTATACGTATCTTAACTACGTTGCGTTTGGGGAAACATACGTATCAAGAAGCTGTATTTTCCCTGGATATCAAGGTGTTTTGGTCCCCCCAGAAACCTATTTCACACACATTAGTCCAGCCTCCGTGCAACAGGGGAAGAAGCTGGAGGAAGAGAAGCCAGCGATAGCCACTCAATGAAACGACTGCTTCCGGGCCAGAAATAATTTTGACTGATTGTTAATTAGAGGCACAAACTTGAAGCTTATCAAGAACATCGATGATTACAGAAACGCCTCTCTCTCTTCCTCACCCTGCCCCTCCCCCTCTCCCCCCACCATGTTCACATTTTATCAACTCTTACAGGAGCGCCTTTCCCGTCTCCTCGCCGCACCACCCTTCCCCGTTCATATTATCTGTACGCTATAAAATAATTGGCTTCGGCAGCCAAGCTGGCATCTTCAATCTTCTTATCAAGACACAGATATAAGGCTGGAAAAAAAAAAAGAAGAAGAAGAAGAAAGGAAATGGGGAGTCGCAAGATATTAGAAATGAGACTTTGCAATGTAATAAAAGCAAACTGTGATTGCTCTGTGTTAACTCACTGAGCAACCCCCAATTTCTAACTTAATTTTGGGTGTGCCAAGATCCTTGAGCGATGCTGGTGAGTTAAGGAGAGTTATAAATCTTGAATACGAGCATGTGTGGAGTAAAATTAGGAAATGTTGCTTTTGGGAAGGCAAAAAATGTCTCCGTCTCCGCATCAGGGGTCTCTGGTTTGGTCTTTATGTGAACGCAGACGTGTGGCTTAGTCTTCAGAGTCAGAAGACAAGGGTGAACTCAGAAGGTCGTAGAAATAGTTGTGTTCTTAGTGTGACAAAAACACAGGACAAAAGCTCTAAAGATTGGTTTAGGGCGCAGAGCTTGAGGATGCCGCCATTACAGCAGGGAAAGCATAGCCATGGGAGCAAGATGGCGGTTCACAGGGTACCCGCGGACAGGAAGCGGAGAGGAACACTGGCGCTCCACTTGCTTTCTCCTTTTGCTCAGGCCTGGTCCCCACCCTGCAGAATCATGCTGCCTGCACTTAGGGTAGATCTTCCCATGGCAGTTACCCTAATCTAGAAGCCTGTTCACGTCAGTTACCCTAATCTAGAAACTTTTTCCACAGAGTGCCGTTTCCTTGGTGATTTTAGAGCCGCGTCAAGTTGACAGGCAGTAGTAAACCATCACAGATGGCTAACTCTCAATCCAAGTGTGATTGAATGAGCAAATACTCGGATTCGTGCAGAACAACATAGAAAGCTGTGTCAGGACGACATACATGCTGGGGGGCGGGGTCGCACTCCCCCCCACCCACGCCAGCTTGTAAACAACGTTTGTATTGTTTGCTTGTTTGTTTCATAACCTATAAATGATTTTATGAGTGAATTTTGTGTCCATTTCCTTTCTTGGCCTAGCACTAACACAATCCCTAGTGAAGCAGAAACCCTCAATATTTTTGTTGTTGTTGTTGAATTAATAAGTGTATAAAATTTCCCAAAGGAACGTTATAGCTTTCTTGGGGGGGGGGGGAGTTGTGGTTTTGTTTTTTTGTTTTGTTTTGTTTGTTTGTTGTTTCTGTTGCAAGGTATAAACAGAGTAGAATAAATAATACAATCAGGAGAGAAAATGAACAGTGAGCGCCTGGGATCTCATTTATCCCCACTTGGAAGCAACAAACTAAAATATGATCTTATAGTAGTCTCCCTACCTGAAAGACAATAGACAGTTTACAAGTAGGAAAAGCTCTCAGACTGGCATGTGTTATTGTTAGACTAAAAAGAATCAATGGCCATTTCTCAACATGTAGAAAGTCAGGTGTGGTGACACACATGCCTGTAAGCCCGGTGCTGATGGGAGTGGAGACAGGGGGATTGCTGCAGCTTGTTGACTGCCAGCTCCAGGTTCAGTGAAAGACCCTGTCTCAAGGGAGATAGAACAGGCCACATGACGTCCTCCTCTGGCCTCCACGAGTGCACACAGGTGTACTTGCACACACACATGCATGTACAGAACATACACATACACACACACACACCACCACCACCACCACCACCACCACCACACCCCAGTTGGTGCCTCCAAAGCTTGCTAACATGATTTTTAACTTCATCAGCAAAGGTTCCTCGCAAATCAGAGATTCTAACCTCCACAAGAGGTGCCATAGGAGTGCACAGATCACAATTCCTTTCGCAAAGCGTAAAAATAATTTCTTTTCAAAATAACAAAATTTACCATTTGGGAAGGGAAAAGCATTTTTAAAAGAAGGAAATCTCTTCCAAACACAAGTTCTCAGTTTTCACAGGGAAGTAGCTGAAACAAAAACTACTTTATTTAAAAGGAAGCAGAGTCTTAAACAGAAGCCAAGGCCATCATGGTGCACAGCAGGCGTGTTCCCCAGAGCGCTTTGTAGGGGGTGCTGGGGGCCTCTTATCTGTCATGCAGAGTGAAAGACAAAGAGCCAAGGTGTCAGCCAGAGAAACATAGCATGCTTTTCAAATCCTTTTAAAAAGTCCTCTGTCAGGAAAGCCACACTCACTGGGTTGTGTTCATTTTATCACCTTAGACATCACGTATCATTAATCACTCCAGGCTGCCAAGACTAAGAGCTGGAAAACATTCATATTCTAAAATCTCTCAAATATCAACGAGGTCTCCAGCTCAAAATGAACTCCAGCTATCAATTACTATCGGATATTTAAGGTGACAGGTTCTGTTTCGGACTGTTTATTTTCCTCCCACCAGCAGGCTCGGAGGACTTGGTGCTGCATGCTGAAGCCACGGTAGACAGCCAGACCCATGCAGATGATGACCTTCACCTAAGGAATAAGCAGCCACTCTGCTGCAACTGGAAGAAAAATGTGTCACCCACTGTGACCACGACTGCCTCCCAGGAGGAAGCCAAGCATTTCCCTGAAGTGGCCCTAAGATAATGCAGGATGAGGGACAGAATGCTGCCTCCCTGAATGACCTGCCACACATGAGTAGCTAGCTCTCTGAGATAGATTTGCCATAGTTAAACACCCAAGATGCTACATCACTAATATGGATAATGTTAGAGCAACAAGCCAGCCTCTGGGACAAGCCAGCCACTGAGCCCCACAGCCAGTGCAAATCATAGGGGCCTACCAGGGGAATAAAGCAAACAGCAGCAGACATGGGATTGACATGGGAATTATTTTTATGTTTAACAATAGAAAATGATAAGAAGATACCAGATATTAGATTATATGAGGTTTATTAAATGAGCATGGGGAAGAAGGAAATGGGGAGAGGGACCCCAGAAAAAGAGAGAGAGGGATAGAGACAGAGACGGGAGAAGAGAGGGGGGAAAGAGAGAGAGAGAGAGAGAGAGAGAGAGAGAGAGAGAGGTGAGGGAAGAGAGGAAAGGGCAAGGTAAGTCTGTCCTTTTATATACTGGGCAGGGCCACATCCCCATGGCAGGTAGGCAATGACATCACAGGTAGGCACACTGAAGCAGAATTCTAACACATTTCAACTTTTCTTGTAGGGTCTGCACCAGGAGCCTTGGGGTGAAGTGCATTATTACATCAGGAGTCTGGGCATGTGAGGTTGGTAAACTGGAAACTTCTGCCTCTAAATCTACCTTGAAACATATTTTATTTTATAAAGCCATGGCATATTCTTTTCTAAATGTTATTTCCCAATGCTCTTGTGTTTTCTGGTCTTTATTTTTAAGGTTACTTGTTTCTATTTTATGTGTATGAATGTGTGGCCTGCATGTATGTGTAACATGTGTGTGCCTAGTGCCCATGGAGGTCAGAAGAGGGCATCAGATCCCCTGAAATTGGTATTACAGTTTGGTTATGAGCTGCTATAAGGGTTCTGTGAACTGAATCCAGGTCCTCTGCAAGAGGAGCCATGTTCTAATTTTTCCACCTTTGTTGACTCTATTTCTTCTGCAAGAAAAGCCCTCCAATCACAATAACTTAACCAAAAAGTAATGCTCTCCTTTCCCACCTGCTCTGTGAAGGTCCTCATTAAGAAGCGACCCTTTCTGAGAGAGAGGGAGAAAGAGAGAGAGAGAGAGAGAGAGAGAGAGAGAGAGAGAGAGAGAGATTAGTGTCTATCATGCATAGTGTATGTGTTAGGCGCACTTGTTCATGCTCGTATGCACATGAAAACTGCACATAAGTCTCATTCTACTTAAGTCCTAGAAGCAGGCTAGCTATGACCCAGGAAGCGTAAGACACGGCCCATCTCGATCCCACAGGCAACTCAAAAGAAAGTTCTCAGTGCACACTAGTACAAATCTTGTACTTGGCCAGCTTCCCCAGTGAATGGTGTTCCACAATCTTAATGTGGTATGGTTCTAAGCAAAAGTAATTTAGGCCTGGAATAAACTATAGGAATTAGTCTTTCTTGAATTAAATGAGGTTGCTTCCTCCTGACTGAGATGTGTACTCCTCTACACAGTCCCGCTAACCATGCTCTTATCACTGTGCTCAGCCAGGCAGCATCACTGTTTTCCCTTAGTGTAGTGACAGATCTTTCAAATGAGTAAGTTATGATTTTCTATATTTTTACTTTTAAAAACACTTCACATTAAATTTTGTGTCATTATCAATATGAAAAATTAAATAGCATTTTAAACAGCAAGATCATTTTTAATGGTTCTGACTTAGGTTATAACATATGGATCTTTTCACATCTTGTTTTATGTGTATGGATGTTTTCCCTGCATGTAAGTCTGTGCACCATGTATGTGCCTGACCCACAGAGACCAGAAGATGGCATCAGGTCCTCTGGAACTGGAGTTAGAGACAGTTGTAAGCCACCATGCAGGTGCTGGAAATTGAATCCTGGTCCTCTGGAAGAGCAGCCAGTGCTCTTAACCACTGGGCCTTCTCTCCAGCCCCAATTTCTCACATTTTAGATTAAATGCTAGTCCCAGTTAGGGAGAAGAAAATTCACATAGAACAGTACTGGCTGGAATTTGTCGGTCACTTTTAAGATATTATGTAGTCACATAGCCACATGCAATGACTGTCACACTGCACTTCACAAAAGCCCAGAATGACATTCTGACTGGGCTAAATTGGAGCTAACATTTAGTCCAACACTAAAGACAGTGATCATTTCACTACACTATGTGGCCTTGCTAAATTGAAATTCTTTTGCAGCAGGATATTAAGACAGGTGGGGGGGAGGGGAGAAGAACAGCCCGGAAGCACCAAGAAGATGGGAGGAATCATGGGTACCTTGTCCACAGAACCCCTGAGAGGCCAGGAAACCATGAAATCATTTATAAACCCAAGTACTTAGTTTAATATAACAGAATAGTAAAATGATGTTTAATAGTTTTTATCCAATCAGACATTCTCAGGTGACCTCTGGGTATTTCTAAAACAAGAGTCCACTCAAAACTAGTAAAAACTATCAAAATATGACAAAGGACACAGCTCAATGGTAGGGTGCTTGCCTGGCGTGCATGAGGTCCGGAGTTTAAGCCTCAGCAGAGAGGGGGAACTCTAAAAATTAAAACTAGTCAATATCAAGGGTGATCTTGGACCACCTTCGTTGTGACAGCAAACCAGACTCTCAACTTTAGAGACAACTCCTCAGGCATCTACCATGCTTAGCTTTTCTCTATGGAAAAAAGAAATAACAGGAAGGGAAGATAAGAAGATGGAGGACATCGTCCCAGAATAAAGAGCATGACCATCGGCACAGTGGCACACTTGTTATAGTGTCACCATTCCTCAGCATAGTGGCACATTTGTTACAATGTAACCATTCCTTGGTGCTTTGGCACACTTGTTACAATGACTATTCCTCTGCTTTGTCACATTCGTTACAATGTAACCATTTTCTCATAGTGGCACACCTGTCACAATGTAACCATTCCTCCATGTTTTGGCAAATTTGTTACAATGTAACTATTCTGTGCTTTGATACACTTGTTGCAATGTAACTATTCCTCAGCGCTTTTTTTTTGGACACTTGTTACAATGTAACCATTCCTCAGCACTTTGGCATACTTGTTACAATGTAATCTTTCCTAAACCTCCCCCCTCCCCCCCACCCCCCCCCACCCCCTCAGCAGAGTTGGAAATGACTAAGCAGCAGCCTGGGCTCGAGAGATGCTCAGTAGTTAAGACATGAACTGCTCTTCTAAAGGAGCAGCAGCCACACCAAGTGGCTCACAACCACCTGTAACTCTAGCAAGGGGATCAGGAGCCTCTGATCTAAGTACCAAAACTCACATGCACAAATCTACATATAGACACACACACATAACTAAAAATAAAGCAAATCTTTATAAAGTTAAGAAAAGGGAGGCAAGGGATGACAGAAATGATGTAATATTATAATCACATCCCATACCTATATATACATATGTATTTCTAAATAAATGTCATGCACACACGCACGTGTGTGTGTGTGTGTGTGTGTGTGTGTGTGTGGTTTTTAAAAAAGAAAAAGAAAAAAGAAAAGCCCAATCTTTCTAAGAGTTCTAAATCTGATAAGGGATATAATGCTACAGAAGCAACTACCACCATTCCACTGTAGGTATAACACTGTACACATCATAAGAAAGCTATGTACACATACAAAAGCAGCAACAGTGGTCCCCACAAGTGCTACCAAGTGACAGATCAAGTGAGTAGCCATCCCAGATGAAGGTAGAGCACTAACAAACTCAGGGAAAGCCAGCATTTTCTGGACCTGGTACCTGCATTCCTGTGCTGTAGGTTGCAGTGAAGCCATGGTGCAGTTGCTTTGGCCACCCTAGAGACCCTGGCACATGGTGGTAAGGTAACTGATGACCTTTGAGAAAGCTGTTTCTTCAGAGGTTGTTTTTTTTTTTTAAGTCTAAAATTGAATTGCAGTGTAATTACATTCTGTTGCTCTTGTTCTTCTTCTTGTTCTTGTTCTTGTTTGAGACAGCGTTCTTTGTTTAACACTGGCTGTCTTGGACTCTCTCTCTCTCTCTCTGTAGACCAGGCTGGCCTCAAACTCAGAGATCCACCTGCCTCTGCCTCCTGAGTGCTGGGACTTAAGGCATGCATACCACACAACAAGTCTCCGTCCTTGTCTCCACTAGCCAAGCCTCCCACTCTTTTCTCCCCTCTTGTCAGCTTTTGCCCCGTTTCTGAGGTTCCAGTCAACACCTGGAGAAGTTATTTTCTCTGTCCTCAACCTCTTGGAAGATTTGATCAGTGGTACCTGCAAAGTGGAATCAACAAAGCAATAAAGGGAGAGACTAGAGAGGTAGCAGGGGTGCTGGCAGCAGGGGACCTGCCAAGGGGAGTGACCAATAGATACTGAAGATGGTCCCACGCACTTTCCTGCAGAAGATAAGGACTAACTGGAAGGCGAGAAGACCCCAGGTTGCTTCCTGGGGACCTGATGTCCTCATAAGCGGTGAGAACAATAGTGATTTCACACAATTTGGAGTCCAACAGACACCAGTTTGAATATACAGCCCCAGGCAGTATGATCTTCAGCAAGTTCCAAGGGCTCTGGTCCATGTCCTTACCTTCAAGGTGAGGAGAGGAGGAGAATCTAATGTGTGGGCATCTTGGAGAGGATAAAAGAAGTGGTACTAGGCAAAGAACTTAACCCCATGGACCCACTAGGGGATTCCATTATCACCTAGAACTTAAGATGAAAGTGAAGACAACGTACCCACTCCGCTACTACATTCAGAGAATGGAAGATGCAAATTCTCCGGAAACAGCCTATTTTCTGTTACTGTAACAAAATACATAATGCTCGCTACTTTGTAAAGAACAAGTGGTTGCTTAAGAATAGGGTTTGGCATCTGCCAGAGGCTGAGGCTCTGTAACAGAAAGTATCACAATGGCAGATGTCCATCCTAATATAGCCACATGCAAGGCAGAAGCCAGAGAAGTTCTAGGGACAGGGTTAGTTTTAAAATACAAATAAAAGTGATTATGATGATGATGATGATGATGATGATGATGATATTGATGATAATAATAATAATAATAGTCCTAAGAAAGCAACATTAGTCCTTCCTTGGAGTAGCAGTCAGGGTTAGCTGTTTTGAACAACCTGGTTTCTAAGGTACTTGACTGACTGCTGAGGCAACAAGGAGAATGGCACAGACCCTCTGTGCCCTGCCTACGCCAGCCTCACAAAGCAAGATAATGCTGTGGAATGCTTTTCCCTTCACAATTCCTTCATGCCCTCCCAGTGCAGCGATACAGATGCATGCAGGGCACACTCCTGCAGCGCCCCTCTTCTCTCGCAGGCTCCTCGGAAGCTTAGAAAAACAAGGACCTGGGAACTAAGAGACATCAGAAGGAGATGCGGGCATTGTTCGGTCTTCTTGGTTACAGTTCATGGTAAGACAAATGAGCTTTCCTCTCTAGGGTAGAGACCAGGAATTCTGTGCTCCTTTCTGCCTACCACTCTCTCGGTGTGTGCACTTCTGTGGCTCACTATAGGCTCTATTTTCTGATTCACGTTTGCCTTTTGTTATGTATCTATGGTAACCTAACAGGTGCCTTTCCCCAAAGAAGATAGCCATGTTTAAGTACCACTTCCTGGTATCCCTATTACATGTGATAATGTGAGAGCATTTCCTATATCAGACAAAAGGCATTGTTTTACATTATTTACCTACTGGGCTTTTGAAAAACTTAAAGAATAATGGAAAGAAAGAAGAGAATGATAAAGAGAGGGAGGAAGGCAAGAACAGAGGGGGAAGGAGAAGGCAAAGAAGAGAGAGGGGGCAGAGAGAGACACACACAGGGAGGGAGGAAGAAAGAACAGGAGGGAGAGGGACAGAAGGAGGGACGAGAAAGAGAGCAAGCTTCTTCACACGTTCTAGGAAGGAAACAGGAATTTATATTTGTGGAGATTTGGCATCAAGGCAAAGAACTAGAAAAAGGCAAGATGGTTAAAGCTGGAGAGTCTAGGGATAGGAAAAGCAGATGTGTCCTTAGATCACACACCTGTATGCACAAGAGCGCACACACACACACACACACACACACACACACTACTCAGCTCACATTTGCCCTATTCTATTGTTTAGAACATTATGTTGCAGATATTCCATTATTCAGCCCCAGAAGATGCTTGGGACTGAAAGGGACTGAAAGCCATGAATCATCAAAGAGGCTGGAGAGCACCAGCAGGAGCAGATGTGCTGGTCCATGGAAGACACTACGGAGAGAAGCAGGCACAGGGGTCATTGATGTGGAGCAGAGGCTTCAGGGAGGAGAAAGTTCACCTTGATGGGCACAATAATTCTGTCTAGAGCTGAGACTGCGGGGCCGGAAGTTGTGGCTGTGAATAGACATCCCAGCTTTGGATAGGCCCCATTGATCTAAAGTCCACGAGAAGTCTGAAGGATGAAATGAAAGGAGAGTCACAAGAAGGCAAGAGGCTGAGGAGAGTGTGAGGAACTGTAGGTCAGTGTGACAAGTCAGGTCACACCAGAACACGAGCAAATGCTGGCATACACTTGAGCACACACAAATGCCTCATCTGGTTTTAGAGGTAGAGCAGTACCACTACCTCTAAAGGTAGGGCCACACTAAAGTGCCATTTTGCCAGAGATGATACCTAGTCACATAACTGTAGATTACATTGTTATCTATGTATAGCAGCTACTTGCTCATGGTTTTGCAAATATGATGTTCGTCACCTTCACTCATTCAAACATGATGGTGCCATGTTGTCTACAGTTAAATTGACCCTTGCAGCCTTCAGACTCCCAAATCCTCTGACTGTGGCATGAGAGAGTTCCAATACTCTATTAAGAACCCTACTGTGTCTTGACTTCTTTTGAAAATGCCCAGCACTATATCACTCTAGAAAGTTTTAATGCCCTAAGAATTGTCATGGAAATTCAAAAACAGTGCCTCTGTCCCATGCACAGAACATCCTGGAATAAGGTCACCAGCGAGCATTTCTCCCAAGAGCCTCATGTTCTGCTGAATGCCACCTTCTTCCGGGACTTTTATCTGTGTAGAGACAGAGCTTTAGTCTTGTTTACACGAGCATCCAGACGTTTTGACAAATTCACCGTTGTTTGCCAAGCCAAAGAGCAGGCACCCCCTCAGGGAGAAAGAAGGTACAATTAGTAGCTTCACAAAACACAGCTGCAAACCAGAAAACCACCTTAATGGTAATCCTCTTAGCCTGACGAAGAGGAAAGGGGCAGGTATGGGCAAACATCCCAGGAGCCCCCTCGAAGGTCACATTGTAATGGGACCGGAAACACTGCTACATGAGATGAGCAAGAGCTCCTAGTAGCATTCCTCACCTTCCATCCCCAGAAGAGGTAATGATAGTCCACAGGAAAGGACTGTTGGCTTTATTATACTATAGAAAAGCAACCAGGATATATCATTCACATGGGCTCGACTCTGTGGGTCAGCAGCCCATGGCTTCAAGGATAAACAAAGCTAGATATTAATCCCAGCACCGGGGAGGCAAAGGCAAGTGGATCACTGTGAGTTCGAGGCCAGCCTGGTCTACAGAGTGAGTCCAAGACAGCTAAGACTACACAGAGAAACCCTGTCTTGAAAAACCAATAAATAAATAAATAAATAAATAAATAAATAAAGCAAGCTAGGTGAGGCAACTATGGTGGCCAAGCAGTTGCACCTCCAACAGGTCACATTGTCTTTACAGGACTGTTGCCAGCAACTCAACCAGACTAAGACTTCACTTTCCACAGTTTTTATGAGTCTGTTTGAGGTATGAAAAAAATCAATTATTAAAACAAAAGATCTTGGAATGAGAAATCAAAACTTAGTATAGCGACCTTGGTCTGTTAAGTTAGAGAGGCCTTTGAATTTCTCCCGTGCCGCTCTTCCGCTTGCCAGAAAGGACAATGTGGGTATCGCTTCTCTCTTTACAAATGCTCTTTTTGCTGCATCAGAGAGATTTCAGACTGAAATTTACTGAGTAAAATGCCACTCGCAGGGTGTCCTTCCTGGTGGTGCTAACAAACCACAGGCAGAACAGACAAGCTTCCTCCTGATTCCCTGTGTCAACTCTCTTAGTTTAAGTCCAGGTCTGTGTTCACAACTAAGTTGTATGCTAGGGTGTGAACATCGGTGCTTATCAGAAGAAACGGAGTTGGACCTGAAATTTCCTGTAGGACTATATGACATTCCTCAGGGAGAGGAAGAGGAAGCCCCTCTGACAAAGGGAGGCCTCCATTTTGTGCTGAGCTCAGGGCTTTCTGGTTCAGGGTACCAGTGAGAGACCCTGTCCCAAAAAGTTAGATAGGAAACATCTGGGCATAATATCTAAGTTTACCTCTGGCCCCCACACTCATGTACTTACACATGTGTTTACCTCTGTGTACTCGCGCGCGCACGCGCACACACACACACACACACACACACACATGCGCACACCCACTCACATGGACACATTTCCACAATGAGGAACCAATCTACATCTGCAAGCATGACTATAACCAATAAATAAATAGACAAATAGCCACAAATATGGAGAAGAGAGTATGGAGAAACTTGACCCCTCATGTGTGATTGGCAGAGATGAAATGGTCCAACTGCTTTAGGAAAGAGTCACTCTTTCTAGAAACTTTTAACAGAAAGTAATTAGATGACCCAACAATTATTCTTCTGGGAAAATAACCAAGGGGAATAAAATTATACCTACACAAAAATATATACAGCAGCACCACAGCCAAAACATGGAGACAAGCCGAACTTCTATCATTTAGTGAAAGACAGGCAATGTGAGAAGGTGTGCAATGGAAGAGCAGAGGGTCTTTACAGGAGGCGAGTACCGCGCTGAGGGGACGTCTCAGTCGGCATGAGAAACTGAGAATAGTCTCCAGAAGGCCGGGTCTAGTCACGCACACACGTAATCCTAACACTGGAAAAGGAGAGGCAGGCAGATTTCTGATGCCAGTCTAACCTACTGGGAGAGATTTGAAGCGGCATCAGAGACCTTTGCCCATAAATCATCTGTCCATCCATCTGTCTGGACACCTTTAATGTTTCTGCTTTTCCTGCAGAGCTAAGAAAGGCCTTCTCCATTTGACAGAGCAACAGTACCCCTACACTCTCTGCTAGCTCTTGGCCATATTTGCATGAACATCTGCAACATCATGGGTGAGCCACAAGACCTGAACGCGTACCAGAGACAGGAAGCCGCAGCAGCCAGTATTCATGTGGTATGGCTCCGGTCTCTCTAGGATCTCTGTCTGTTGTTGCTTGACACTCAGTGATTTTAGAACACTGAGTTTAAATGAGACCATTACTAACACATTTTATAGAATAATTTCACTTTAGACAAGCAAAGCATGCATGCATACAAATACTAACAAAATGAGACTGGAGTGACGTACCTCAAACTATTACCGTTTTCCCTGAAGCAAATATCGCTGTTTATGTACCCCTATTCTAGAGTGTCCACACCTCCTCTTTATAAATTATTACACAGAGTTGGAGGTTTGGTCTGGTTGCTGCCCAAATGAGTAGACTCATATACCCCAAAATGTTTGTACCCTTGCCTAAAACCTTGTTCCTGCTTAACCAATAAAAAGCCAACACACCCAGGCATGGCAAACGGAATAGGCGTGGCTAAGGTTCCGGGACTTTGGGGAAAGCGACCTAAAGAGGGGACAGGAGGGGAGACAAGACCGAAAGAGAAGAAGGAAAGAGGCCTGAGCCAAGGATGAGGTGGAGAAGAAGCACATGGCTGGCATGGATGGAGGATACAGCCCAGATGAAGAACATCAGCAAGTATTTTGGATTATGGATGGGAGGTAGCTCAATAGAATTTATTAGAAGGAGATGACATGGGATTCCATACCTGCCCCAATATGGGAGGTAGTTTAGGGGATTAGTATCTGCCCTGCCCCAGGTGAACCAAGGCTATTTTAAAATATAACCGGTGTCTGTGTTTTATTGATTGATAGCGGGTTAGACAATTCCGCCATAATAATCATTAGCCTAATAATAAATGTTTATTAGGGCCCTACCTTAGAACTAACAACATACAGAATAATTTAAAGATGGTTTTAAAACAACTCAGAATTGTTTCCTCTAACTACCCCTCTTCAGCCAGAAAACTACGCTAAGGGAAAAATGTCTCTGAGTGACAGACAGCTCTGCAAGTTTAAATGGCATTGTTTCCTCTGCTCTGTGGCTTCTTTTTTTCAGTTTCCCAGATTGCACCTGTCTTTCATGATTTGAAAAGCCAATCAGATAATTCAAATAATACGGGAAGGAGGTCCACCTAAATCAACAAATGTATACCCTTACATTTAGTTTGAGGAAAAATACCTCTATCAACTCTAATTTGAGATATAACTGTGGCAATTACCATCCCCACGGGGACTTTCCTTGCTGGTAGGAGCTTGTTCTGTCTGCAGAGAAAATTGGAAGGCTGTCAAACAATTCCAGCACACAGTACAGCCATCCTCACCACCCTTAAAGTCTGATTTCTTGTTTTGAATACTGTATTTAAGTTAGATGACAGGTTTTGCATTGTAAATTGGTGGGGGAAAATCTTGTGCAAGCAAATGTCAATCTTGTTTCCAGCACTGAGAGCTCAAGATGTAAATTCTACAATATATTTTGAATTTGCTTTGAATAAAATATATTTAGATGCCAAGAAATGATGCTTAATGGGTCTCGTAGGGAGATGTCAACACCTCAAGTATTCTGAACCAACGTACGTCACCACATAAAATAAAATATATCAACCTTTTTCTTGCTGTGGTCAGAGCTATGACTTGAATCTCTCTGGAGAGTCCCTGAAGCATTAGTGTTCATTCAAATCTATCATGAATTTTGTATGCCCATAAGTATATGACACACATGCATGCACATACACACATACATGTATTCATGCACATCACAGCATTACCCAGACCTCTACAGAGAAACAGAGGGATCTACAGGAAGTCTCAAGTTCCACAGCAGACGCTGTGCTAAGTTTAAGGCCTGAGAACTAGAAAACAGGTTGCATGCATTCTCACCAGAACCCAAAGCCCATTAACTAGGGACGGTATTTTCCAAGTGCAAAAAATAATATAAATTATTATTATTATTATTATTATTGTTGTTGTTGTTGTTGTTGTTGTTATTATTATTATTATTATTATTATTATTATTATTATTATTATTACAGATATCTCAGCTCACACAGAAAGATAATTTGCTATGCACTCCTCCTTTTGGCTCTGTTTAGGGCCTTGTCTACCTACACTAGGTAGCGACAGCTGCTTTAGTCTGTGCCCTAATCTCACTGCTACCCCCTCTAGAGACACACCCTCACAGAAATAGTAATAGAGTTCTATGAGCTGTGTGGGGACCTTAGCACAGCCCAGTGAGTGCTCAAGATAAGCCCCTTGCGTGACTCCTAATAGTTAAAATAAAATAGAGTCTGAGTAGAAAATAAACTTTCAACTGTGCCAGAGTTTCAACCATCACGACTGTGGGATAAAATATAATCTAACATCTCGAGAGGCGGCTGACAACTTATCTGAAAACATTTAGTACAGCTCCCCAAACCAGGCAGAAGCCAGGGGTAATATTAATTTTTTTTACCAGTCTAACACGGTCACTCATCAGTTAGAGAAAAAAAAAACCAGCAGCTATATGTATTTAACAGGATTATTCTGGATCATAATAGCTAAAATTATTCTTGATAATAAAAACTTAATAAATGTTTGAAATTTTTTATTTTAAAAACCAGTTATGGGAGCTGGGAGGCAAAGTTACCTAGCACAGTGCTTGCCTAGTGTGGGTGAATCCCTGGAACGGATCTCCGGCACCTCATAAACCAGCATGGTGACGTGTGCCTGGAACCGCAGCACTCAGCAGGCAGAGGCAGGAGGATCAGATCCAAGGTCAGCCTTGGCTACATAATGAGCTTGAGGCTAGTCCAGGCTACATGATATTCTCTCTCTCTCTCTCTCTCTCTCTCTCTCTCTCTCTCTCTCTCTCTCTCTCCTTTAATAAAAGACAGGGTTTGGCACAGAGTTTGTTCAAACTGTAGATGTTGACTGGTTTGTGAATGTTGAATAAACACATGTAATGTTATTCATCGTACATAGCATTCTCACACTTCTTTTGTTTTGGGGTGCACCCACACTTCCATGGCATGCATGCAGAGGGGTCAGAGTACCATCTGCCTCCTTCCGCCATGGTAGGTTCCCACTCACTTCATTAGACTTTGCCACACGTACCTTTACCCACCGCGCCACCTGACTGGACATGCAAAAACCTTTTCATTGGGTTTTATATACATTGACACTTTACTCATTTGTCCCATTAGTGTTAGAAGACTACAGAACAGACTCTCCCAAAAATTTGAAAATAATTAAATAGGATCGCCCTGAGATATGAACGCTAGAATCCATTTTTACTGGAAAAACCCACCTTTTCCTAACAGTGAGGAACCTCCACTGAGTAAAACTTATATGATAATGTTATGCTAAGGTGCTGGACTATCTAAAGTCAATGGGGGTTGTGGGGGGATGGGGTGGAGAGTTAACCAAGAGAACCATCCCCAAAGGAAAAAGGGGCAGAACTGGCCTGGCCTGGGTAGCATTAGCCAGCATGCTTACGGTCTCACAGCCACCTCCTTGAGGAGGAAGGAGCTCTGGAGAAACGCTGCGTGAGGCTTTTTTTCCCTGAGATTAACTAAAAACCTTTTTGATTTTGACAGACTTTCCGACTAGGTCAAGTTCTTTCTCAATACGAATCAGTAAACTTATTCTCGTCTTCAAATCAGGCTCGTGTGCATTTCTATTTATCCAGATTAGCCACTTGGTGGCTGATGACCTTCCAACAAAGGGCACAGAGCCAAAGGACCACATAAGTCACCCAGAGCCAAAGGACCACATAAGTCACACAGAGCCAAAGGACCACATAAGTCACACAGAGCCAAAGGACCACATAAGTCACACAGAGCTGGCCTGTCGTACGCCTGCAAATCTGAGTTTCAAACTTCCTAGATTTTGCTTTATACACTGATATAATATGGGGAATAATTCCTCCCAGATATGGCGACCAGAGGACTAGGTGTGGGAACATTTGTGAATGATGTCTTCATTAACAATGAATTTCTGGGTTTTCAGAACAGGAAAACGCCCCACCCCCACCCTCACCCCCACCCCCACCCCCGATCCAATGCCCCAACACACTCCTCGCCCCCAAGGGCGCCCTTCCCCGCCTTGTACAGATGTTTACACATTCCCTGAGCCACAGCTGCACGAACGTCTCCTTGATGGACTCTAAGCTCAAGCCCATGTTTTGATTGCTAGTGTCTCCTTTCACAATGGAATCTTTTTCATTTTTATTTCCTTAAATTATTTTAAATCCAGAAAGCAGAGCCACAGTGTATGAATAATGAAGCTTGCAACATGTCTATAGAGATTTTACCACATACTTAATAACACAACAATTGTCACACTGCGGTGTAGTGATCATTTGAAAGTGGAGAAGCATTCCCAATGACTGACAGCCGTGTTATATGAAATTTCACTTGATTCAGTTCTCAGAGAAAATTATGCTGTTTGTTTTTATTGAATTTTTACTTTCACATCTGAGGAAAAAAAAGATACTCAAAAAATTAAGTCGCTGAAAAGGAAATACAGTTACACATGGAAAAGAGATTTTCCGGGGCTCTTCTTCTACTTTCAAAACCCTTACACTGTGACCCTCATCACACCTGCATGCGAACACTCGCAGACTGTGCCCACAGGGACACCTAGCAGGGCGTTTTGGTTGCCCTAACTACAGCTTCTGTTGATCTACTGAGGGGAACTAGGAGTGCTGCTAGTTAAACATCCCACTGTGCATCTGAACACAAAACAGCCCATTACCCCCCCCCCAAAAAACACAGGTGTCTGCCCCCAAATGTCGTTGGTGCGTTCACTGGGAACTCCTGCTTCCAAGCCCACCCCAACCCCACAGCTGGCATCTGCACACGGTACGTTTTTACACACAGCCTTTCTCACCATTCAATACTTGGGCCACTAAAGAGACCCATGTGATCGAACAGAAACACCGGCACACGATCAGAAGGAAACTTAAATCTGTTTTTATCAGATTATTTCCTAAATTAAAAAGGTCAAAAACAAAGAAGTGTTGATAAATGAAAGAAAGAAAAATTCTGGAACCATGGATGTGTAGGTTGATAGATTTTTAAGGAGAAAAATAGAAACTTATAGATAAATACTTGACGCAGGCATAAAAATCATTGTGTACGTACACAAATATAAAACAAAATATGCGAAAGTTATTTGCCTATTAAAATTTCATGCTTGAAATATTTAGACATGTTAAGAAACTAAGGAAAACACCTTTTCTCCTAAATTTTCCAAGCTTTTATTTTTTTAATCAGCAAATAAATAAGGCGCAGAGCCCATGGTCAACAGCTTTAAGACTACAAAGTGGTCTGCGTTTTCCTATCTCTTTGGAGAATTAGATGCACCTTCCACATTAACTCTTTTGAAGGGATCTCTCTTTACTCGTTGAAAGCCTAGACTGAGAAAAGAATCTGTCTGCTTCAGACACCTGTTCTCTGCTCTGTACTTACAGGAAGATGTGGACTCTCACTTCCTGTTCTGGCTGCCATTCCTTCCTTCCTGCCATTATGGACTTGTCCTCTGAAGCCATAAGCCGGAGAAGAAACTCTTCCACCATTATGTTTATCAGAGCAATAAAATGTAAAACTACAGTGACTGAAAAGTTGTCCTCTGGCCTACACAGCTGCGCACACACACACACACACACACACACACACACACACACGCGTGCACACACACACACACGCGTGCACACACACACACATACACACACATACACACACATACACACACACTAGTAGTGCAACTGTCCTAGTCATATTCCTATTCTCCATTTTAATTATAGACGCAGCCTTTGGAGGTTATGCTAGAGCCCGTTTCCACTCTGGGAAGCCCCAGTTGGAGTTAGAAATCAAAACTGTGCAAAGATCAGTTAGTGAGCCAACAACGTAGTCCAGCCTGTCCGCTGGCCCTGTCCTCTAAGAACAAGGACTTTGAGAGTCATACATGGAAGACCCCTAAAGACCTGGCATGCTGCCTTGGCCCCACGCTTGAGAGGTATCGAGGCTTTGGCATAGCTGTGGAAGGGCAGAGGAGAAGGGGTTGACAGTCCCTGCTTCCCCGCCTTTTTTGCCACTGCACGAGGACACGGTCCCTTCACACACGGGTCCAGGTGCCCTCACAGGGAAGTCGCTCTTCTAAGCTGAGGAGCTGGGCATACTAGGTTGAAGGGGAGATAAACCTGTTTCTGTTTTGATCCCAAGTGTGGGATGGAGAAGAGGGCACGATGTTTACCACTTAGATGTGAGGAAGCGGGATGTTTTTCCATGTAGAAGTCGAACTACTTCGTGGGGGAGCTTGGTGTGAAAAACAAATAGATATAGATATAGATACAGATATATAGATATCCCCAAAACAGGAGATTTTGGTTGGGACTTGGTTCTTGGCTGCTCATCCCTGCACTTCAAGAGGCTCCTAAAGAGAACTGCTCCAGGGAAAGCTTCAAGGCTTCGGACTCCACTTGAGGCGTGAGGTTCCAGCTGCTGCTCCCAGTTCCAGCAGCAACTTTGTTGGAATTGCTGGTCTGCTAAAATCATGTTGACTACACCAGGAGAGTCATTGCTCGGAACTGATCTCCTTAAGGTTTCATTATAGTGTTCTTTAATGTCCTTTTCCGATTGTTTGGGTTAGACGGGTTGTTAAGGAGGTAGGCTCGTTTAATAAGTTCATAATAAAATATAATTGATAAGAAAATTGAGCCTACACTAGGTGCACTTGAGTAGCCCTGGGCAACTGACTCTCCATGGCTGCCCACATCTGCTCTCTGCCTGTGCCAATTTCTTGGAGGCAGAGTTCCTGCCAAGGGCTGAAAGGGTGAAGCTCACATGTGGAGGAGAAGGCACGCAACCAAGAAGAGGTAGGAGACAGAAATAAGATATATGACAATGAAATAAAGGGTACAGTAGACGGCTAAGAAAGGGTTAACGAGCTGCAGAGTTCACAGAGGCCTAACCAAGATGAAGGCAGGCAGGGCACTGATACAGAAGCGAGGCAGAGTTTATGAAGTTCTGTGAACTACGAGTGAAGACCATATTTAGGGTGCAGGTGGCAGTTTGAAGCGGGTTGGCCTGTCAAGGGCCAGAGAAAATGTGATGGAGACAGAGGCCCTCGCTATGGAAGTTTTCCCAGGCAGGGTTCACGATAACTGACTCGGTGATGGATGAGTTTGCCTGCCATGTCTCAGTCTTAGCCTGTTGCAGGTGAGGGGGTCACATCTGGTGTGACCGATAAGCTATGGTGCCTGGTATTTCTGATAGGGTTTATGTATTCGCAGTCATAATTATTTATTGGCACACGCAAGTTATTATCAGTGTTGCCTCCTGCTGTGCTGGCAGACCGTGGTTGTTCATGTCTATAAACAAGATGGAGAATCATTTTTTTTCCTTGGCACTTATACTCAAAATGGGGTAATCCAAATCAAAATATTTGCCTTATAAAATGGAGTAACAGCTTTAAAGCTACAACTTCTACACCCAGAGTGGCTTGGGGCAGGCCCAGCCTGTTCGTCAAAGCCAGGGAAGAGAGAACCACCTCACTCGTAGTAAACTCTGAGCATGTCCAAAGCAGAGAAAAGCCCTGTCTTACAGCACAAAACAAGAAAGGTTGGTACCCAACTTTTCAATAGTTACACTGGACACCATATAATGGAACAGGATTCTCACACTGTATTCTAATATATTATCAAGTTAGAGCTTTCCTTACATGCAAGGACCACCTCATTTTAGAAAACGCATAAATATGATTTGTAACCGGCATGAATTAAAGAAGAAAATACCTTGTCACCAGTCTTAATAGGTGTGGGAAATGTTTTGATCGATGGAACATTAATCTAATTTAAAAAAAAAACCCTTCTGATGAATTTGTAATTGATGACCACATTATTGTTAGCCTGCTAAAGAGATCAAAACATAACTGGTTTCCTAAAATGTGAGGCTTTCGTGTGTTGGCGGCTCGGCCCCTTAGGTCTCCTTTGGCACTAACAGCCCTGGCTTCCTAGGAAGGATGGGAAGGAAGGATTGGCGTCCAGGCACGTTTGAGGAAAGGGTTCATGGAGCCCTGGGGTGAGAAACACCATACATAAGGGGATGGAACGAAACGAGGGAACACAGGGGAACCTTCGGTGGCAGTATCAGGGACACAGCCAGGAATCGGGAAGGGACCCACTTCAGAATCACCCCAAAGCTGAGCCCTGCGCCCTTCTTCCCACTCCCTTTTTCCAGAAGCCAGTTCCAGGGTCTGTAAACCTCAGGAGAGCCTGCCTTCCCCGACACGTGACCTTGACTGATGGTTGGGGGAAAGCCCAGAACCCCAGCAGGGTCACAACCGGAAACCGGAGACCATGACGGGCGCGCCTTAATAAAAGGAGCTCCTGCCGCAGCCCCTCCCCCACCGATGCACCCGATCTCATCTGAACAAGGGCTCCGCTAAAACTTCATCCCTAGGGTCTCTGGAAAGACTCCTAAATGTCAATTTGGCCTTTCTCTTGTTTTGCTTTCACAACCTTAATATAATCTAGGGAGTCCCAATGTGACACAGACCTATAGGAGAGAAGGCAGAACGTCTGTAATGGTGTGTGGGTCTTGGACGCTATTTTTTAAAAAAAAATTGACTCTTCTCATGGAGCCCAGTGTTCCAAAGCTGTGAAGCATGCCAGCATGCCGTGTAAAACAGGAGTTGGGGGCAAGGGTGGGGGCTTTCCACAGCATTTACAGTCTGTGTTTGTGTGTGTGTGTGTGTGTGTGTGTGTGTGTGTGTGTGTGTGTGTGTGTTTAATTGTGAATTCATGCACGGAATTCTTTGGGCAATGGTGGCTAAATCTCAGACAGATGTCTACAGCCAGCTAAACTCTTTCTTTTGTTCATTTTTCTTTTCATCATTATGGGCCTTCTAGGACCGGCTGGAACTATAAGCATTCACCATCCATGTTATTAAATGCCATATTTATTTTACGATATTTCCATTATCACACCAGTATATATTAAAAGAAGAGACATCCAGAACTTGGCATCATCACAGTGCTCTAAGATTTTCATTTCTACAGTTATTATGCTCTATGCTTTGTACGGTAGAATTTTGGAAGAAAATGTTCCTGAAAGGGCAGTGGGCTGAGAGAAAAGTTAGTAGGATTACAAATGGATTAATTATATCTCAGACATTTGAATTACTTTCTAAAACCTTGGAAAAGTGGTCTGGGGAGATGACTCAGTTGGTAAGGTGTGGGATATATGAACATAGGACCTGGGTGTGGACCCTTAGCATCCACATAAACACCATGGCACAACGGCAAACTCTTGTAATCCCAGTCCAGCAAAGGAAGAGACAGGGGGATCTCTTCCCTGTCTTGCTGCCCAGCTAACCTAGATAATCTGCAAGTTCCAGGTTCAAATGTGAGACCGTGTGTCAAAAGATAAGGTAGAAAGATAAAGAAAGACACCTAATTTGATCTCTGGCCTTTAGGTACACACACACATACTCTCTCTCTCTCTCTCTCTCTCTCTCTCTCTCTCTCTCTCTCTCTCTCGCTCTCGCTCTCGCTCTCTCTCTCTCTCTAAAACCAAAAGAAGCATGAAAGTGATGTTTAAACTCCATGTTATAGTGTGAGTGAGTTGCCTCTAAATAGAACAAAAGAGAAAGAGCATTCTTGTTTTTTGGGGGGATTTTCGGTTTTTGGTTTTGGTTGTTTTTGGGTTTTTGTTGTTGTTGTTTTGTTTGTTTATTTGTTTGGGTTTTTGAGACAGGGTTTCTCTGTGTAACCTTGGCTGTCCTGGACTCCCTTTGTAGACCAGGCTGGCCTCAAACTCACAGTAGTCCGTCTGCCTCTGCCTCCCAAGTGCTTGGATTACACGCATGCACTACCATGCCTGGCTTGAGAAAGAACATTCTTGAGACATTGTCAGAAGACAGAGCCCCGAGCATCCAGACACACAGCCCTGCCTGCTCACGGCCAGTGAGCTCTGCAGAGTTGGAGACGCACAGTGAGGGACAATGGGAGAGGAGTGAGAGGAGCAGGCAGGCCACGGAGAACCTCTTCTGTCTCGCTCACTGTTCCGGATCTCGCCTGAAACTTGATTTAAGCAAAAGAAAAGAAATGCTTTCTAAAACTGGAAGGCCCAGGTGTGTACTTCAGGAACATCCAGGCTCAAGGTTCAAACAAAGCCAGGACCACCAGCCCAGGGATGGCACCACCCATAGTGGGCTGGGCCCCCTCCCATCAATCTCTAACAAAGAAAATGCCTTACTATGCTGCCTGCAGCCTGATGTTACAGAGGTTAATGTCTCAGCTGACGTTAGTTTGTGTCAAGTTGGCATAAAACCAGCCAGCACACAAACTGAGGAAGAGATGTATTTCAAATGAACTTGTCTCCAGGATAGACTCTCCCTCACTCACTTCAGACAGTGGCTAGAATCTTTCCCTGCTCCTTCCCTGGGTAAAGTCACTGAAGACACTCCTCCAACATAATAAGGATGCTGCCCATTAACCGTAGACTGTGTGTGCGCTTGTTGTTTTTTTTTTTAAGGTTTATTTATTTATTATTTATACAGTGTTCTGCCTGCATGTACACCTGCACACCAGAAGAGGACACCAGATCTCATTATAAATGGTTATGAGCCACCATCTGGTTGCTGGGAATTGAACTTGGGGCCTTTGGAAGAGCAGACGGTGCTCTTAACCTCTGAGCCACCTCTCCAGCCCCATGTGCGCTTGTTAACGTAGCTAGAACAATGGCTAAGAGCATCCGCCAAAGGAAACAGGAAGAACACAGGTGCTACCTGCAACCCTGGTGAAACTAACGTCCCAGGCTGGGCTTAAAGGAGTTACAGAGTCTTAAAGGTTCTCTAGTGTAGCTTTGGGAAACCCCGTGTATGGTTAAGTCAGAGCACTAAGGGAAACAGAAACAAATATTTACTGAAGAGAAAGAGAGGTCTCAAGGCTAGAGAGATACTCAGAGCCATGACACTTCTGCCCCTGCGGAGTTCAGGAAACTTCAGCTGACCTCCTATCAGCAAGTCTAGTTGCAGGGTTTCTGGCGCCCTCTTCTGGCCTCTCCTTGGCACTGCACTCACCTGCACAACCCATAGACACATACATATACACACACAGTTAAAAACAAAAGCAAAATCTTTAAGAAAGAAAGAGATAAGCCGGGCAGGGTGGTGCAGGTCTTCAATCCCAGCACTCAGGAGGCAGAGGCCAAAGCAGGAGGATCTCTCTGAGTTAGAGGCCAGTCTGCTCTACAGAGTGAGTTCCAGGACAGCCATGACTACACAGAGGAACCCTGTCTCAAAAAGCAAACACCTTTAATCCCAGCACTCAGGAGGCAGAGTCAGGAGAGGCCAGCCTGGTCTACAAAGCAAGTCCAAGACAGCAAAGAACACAAAAGGAACCTTGTCTAAAAAAATAAAATAAGACCAAAGAAAGGAACGAAGGAAGGGCCAACCGTTTTTCCCCCCCTCTTTTCAAGTTAGAAGTGAAAATATCAGTGACCTCTGGAGGTGGCTTGTCAGCATCAACCTTAGAGAGGAAAAAAGCCATCCCCTGCCCAGACTGCACACTGTACTCCCTACACTTAAACAGGAAACACACAAAACACCTGCAATCCCCTTGAGTCTTCCACCGGGAAATGCATGCTTCATTAACGGTCTGCATGGCACGTTTCTAGAAAGCCCAGTAAGCTATGCGGCAAACGAAGGATGGCTTTCATTTGCAGCTGACGCCAGAGTCATTTTTAATAGTGAGAGGTTTGGTGGGTTTTAAAAAAATCTCTTGTTAGTCTAAAACTTTGGCCTGTTTTTAATTAAGACACACACACTGGTTGAAAAATGTAGCCTATTTGCATAGAAATAACTATTGCAAACCAAAATCTTAATCCTAAGCCATTTTTAATCACTTTCCTAGACACACTGGTAATTACTTCTGGTTGACACCAGTGAAGTGCTTTCTGGCAGCACGTGAATACATTCGAAGTTGTCCCCTCTGCAGGAAGGTGAGCTGCCTGGGATGACTCTGGGGGTGGGCCAGTCACATTTTTCATCGGTGCCTAATAATTAGCAGAAATCCATTACCCCGTGTTTGTTTGAGCCTGAAGAATATCAACTTGTAATTACTGGTAGCTTAGGGCAAGGTAAATATTTGATGTGATGCTGGTAAATCAGTTTTCAGAAATACAAGAAGTTAGTTGATCGTGTGTTTCTTTAGCTTTTAATAAGATTATAAGCATCAACAACAAAGGTGAGGCTGAGCCCTGCCCATCTGCTGCCAACAAATAGCAGGAAGGACACTGGCTCAGAACAATGAGTTAATGAACCCCTTGGGGACATGGCTGTCTGCTTGGGTTAAGAACAGGAAATTGGTTTTAGCAAATTGAATGCAGGGGGAAAAATAGTTGCAATGACTTCATCGCCAAGCTGTGGCCTAATTTTGATTTAATTTTTTCTTTTTCCTTTTCTTTTCTTTTTAAAGCTTTTCTAGTGGTTTGGTAGATATTTTTAAAATACTTTTTATGTAATAGCATGTGCGTTCCATAACCATCTCCTCCGTGGCACAGATGCCAGACCAACTAAGGTATATGGGATGCTTAACAGTAGTAACACTGGTGTATGGGTGCACATCTCGCTTTATCCCAGTACAACTCTTCCAGATAGAGCTGGTGGGGCTAACCCCATGGGAAGAATGAGCTGTGTCAAAGAGAGGAAGACACTGAGGCCGGAGCTGTGAGCCAGGCCCAGAACACAGCCACTTAGTCCTACTGGAGGACTCTTTCTGTGACCCTATATTTATTAAAGGTCAAGGCCCATCAGGAACGAGTTCAGAACCAGAGGCGGCTGTTTCAGGAGGATTGGCTCATTGTACTCCACTGTGGGGCACTGTGACAGTAACTGTTAGTAACTCGCGTATAGCTGGTCTTAACCAACTTGATGAGGCCATAGGATGCCCAGATTTCTGGGTAAACATTATTTCTTGTGTCTCTGTCCCTGGAAGAGGTGAGCGTCGGAACCCACGGACTAAATGAAGCAGATGGCCCAGCTCACCACAACAAGCTCAAAGTGTCCGTCAAGGTCCCATGGCTGGAGATGGGCCGCTTGCCACTAACTCTGTTACAGCAAGGGAAGAGGACAGCAAACTAGCCCAAGAGTAAGTTAGGCTTTTGAGAGCAGCTAAAAGGTAAACTAATTCCAATGGGCATTGCTATTGTTCACCCGGTGATAGCAACATGATGACAGTGGGAAAGAGAGGCAGGAAGTTCAGCCATGGGACGCTCATACACCGTGCAAAAGGCTAATCAGGCACTTTTAGCTGACTGCCTCAACTTCCCCAGTTGGTTTCTGTTGAGTATTGTAAGCTTCTGATTTAAAGGCATTGTCTGTCACTATTTATTCTTTTACTTGAAAGCCCCCCCTCGAGAGGACACACCACTCTGCCAGGACTCTGCCGCCTTAGACGTCCCCCCCCTTTGATAACGTTTCCCTATCTGTTCACGTCTGACTATTCCTTTACTTCGTGTCTACTACGGAAAAGACCATAGACTCAATCCAATTAAAATTAAAAGATAACTATCTCTGAGCCCAACTGGAGATTGCCATGAGAAGGGGGGTGGGGTGGGGATGGGGGGGCACAAGGGAAGTATCTAAAGGTGAAAAACCACAGAAGACCTTGGGTATCTGCACAAGCAAGCTGGGAGCTATTGTGCTCTGCCAAGATTAGGCAGTCAAGGCGACCTCAAAATAGTCCTTGTCTGTCTATACAAGCAGGTTGCAGAAGCCCAAAAGCCGTTAGTCAGAGCATTACAGGTACCTGCTCATAGCTGTACATTTCTGGAAAGGGTCACTGAGTTAGAGTCACAGGGAACTCATCTCCCAGGGACTGGAGGCAGAGACAAGATAGATGCCTAGCATAAAATGGAGTTTCTCAACCCTTCTCACTATGTGCTCAATGAACTTACTCATTCTAACCAGACCGGGTAGCTATCATAGTTCATTCTCCAAACCCTACAACATTCTATGTCTCTCCCCTCTCTCTCTCTCTCTCTCTCCCTTCCTCCTTCTTCGACTAACATTATTCCAGAAATTTTATCCTCCTGACCATTTCCGAAAGGTGAAGGTTTATTTTTAAATTCGGTTACAGACTGTCCAGGGTAATCTTGCCAACTTGCAGGGTCTGAGAGTCACGTGGAAACAAATCTCTAGGATTATCTAGCATCCATTAATGACGGTGGGAAGACCCTGAACGTAGGCAGTACCCGCAGACCGACCAGGGCCCCAGCCTGAATAGAGCACATCCCTGCACATGATGCCTCAGCTCCTGCCCACGGGGGTAGCCAGTATCTCCTCCGAGTGTGAGCCATAATAGCCTCTTTATCAAGCTGCTTTTATAAAGTATTTTTTCATCCCTTCCAGAAAAGTAGCTACACAAACTACAGAAATAAATAAACCTTCCCACAGCTCCTCATGCTGTGGTGACCCCTAACTGTAAAGTTATTTTCGTGGCTACTACATAGCTATAATGTTGCTGCTGTAATGAATCAATCATAATGTGAACATCTGATAGTCCGGCGGTCTCTGGCACACCTGTGAAAGGGCCTAAAGGGGTCTCGACCCACAGGTTGAGAACCAGCGCTCTGGCGTCACCTTACTCTCTCTTCTGGTCACATTCCAAAGCAAGGACAAGCAAGACAGTGACTGCCATAGGCTGTGGCAGGGGTGATGAAAGGGGTACACGGGGTTACACAGGGCTCAGAAGAGGGGATCCCAATTCAGTCGACACAGGATGAGAGGAAAGATGAAGAATTTTCCCAGTGAAACGAATTGGACCTCGAGAGACAATGTTACTGAGGAAGGAAAATTTTCCAGGGAGAGAGAATGACATCCAACATCAGAGATACATGCTAAAGCCATGCATTTTTAGGGAATAAAAAAGTTTTAAAGGGCATACATTTATAATTACACATATAGAGGTTTTTTTTTTTTAATCACACCAGTTAAATTTAACAAATAGTCCTAAAACTAAGCTCTGGGGAGTAACAAGAATTTAATGTATTGATGTACAGGTTGTAGTGATGTTGGCTCATCTTTATCTGTAGTCTGTAAAATATGAATTATCTATCCTTTCAGTACTTATTATTTATTTTGGGGGCAAATCATTTCTTCTTTCTGAAGCATTAGGGATGGAATCCAGGGCTTGCGCTATGCCGCCAAGTGACGTCCCAGCGTGCTAACTCTCAGCAAGTGTTTTACCTGTGTGCTTACATCTTCAAAATGCCCAAATAATTTAAGAAGGAAAACCTGCTCTTTGAACTTGATTTCTAAGGTCGTACCAAGTGCAAGCGGGTACTTTTTAGAATGGGAACTGAACTTAATAAGCAAATACCTTTGCCTTCATTAAGTGTCAGCTCCGCTTGCTTTTCATCACCTATCACGGAGTTGTTTTCTCCTCCAATTTGCTTTGTTCATCTGTGGAATAAGGGAGATATAGTTTGCCATTGATCTGAGTCACGTGGTGTTCCACATTAGTCTGTCTAGCTGCAGTCTGATTCCTGAGTCACATGGCATTCCACATGTCTAGGGCATCTGTTACCTGAGTCACGTGGTATTCCACATGTCTAGGACGGTCTGATTCCTGAGTCATATGGCATTCCACACGTCTAGGGTGGTCTGATGCCTGAGTCATGTGGCATTCCACATGTCTAGGGCGGTCTGATTCCTGAGTCATATGGCATTCCACACGTCTAGGGCGGTCTGATGCCTGAGTCATATGGCATTCCACACGTCTAGGGTGGTCTGATGCCTGAGTCATGTGGCATTCCACATGTCTAGGGCGGTCTGATTCCTGAGTCATATGGCATTCCACATGTCTAGGGCGGTCTGATGCCTGAGTCATATGGCATTCCACACGTCTAGGGTGGTCTGATGCCTGAGTCATATGGCATTCCACACGTCTAGGGCGGTCTGATTCCTGAGTCATATGGCATTCCACATGTCTAGGGCGGTCTGATTCCTGAGTCACGTGGCATTCCACATGTCTAGGGCATCTGTTACCTAAGTCACGTGGCATTCCACACGTCTAGGGCGGTCTGATGCCTGAGTCATGTGGCATTCCACATGTCTAGGGCGGTCTGATTCCTGAGTCACGTGGCATTCCACATGTCTAGGGCATTTGTTACCTAAGTCACGTGGCATTCCACACGTCTAGGGCGGTCTGATGCCTGACTGTCCGCTGTTGCTGCAGCTTGATGGTAGACTTCATCAAGAGACACGAATGGAAAGAGCTACAGAGAGGGGCAAGGCACCTTCACAGCGCCTTCCAGAAAGTTCTCCCTCTGACCAAAAGGTCTGGTTCCTTAGTTCCACCTCCGCCATGGCCTTGAACCTGAGCTCCAATCGATAAAATGAAATAAATAATGTAAAAATACAACACTGAGGTGAGACGGAGTGATTCTATCTTTCGTGAGAAATAACACCTTGCCAAACCCACAAAGAAAAGGGCATGTCAGGAAAAATTATTCTAGAACACATAGAATAAAACATTTTAAAAAGAAAATCACCCAAGCAGAGCATGACAAACTGGGTTATTTCCATTCTGTTTCTTCTCCTATCTACATGTACCTTAAATAACCAAGGGCTTTGTTGTATATAATCCAAATGTGGAACTTTTCAAACAGCAGAAAATACATGTTCTTTTTATCACACAAGGACAAACACAGATTCTCCCTCATCAGATTGCAAGGAAATAAAAATGAAGTAAGACCACCATTAATATTTCACATGTATTTAACTGAAAGCAAAATCCTGGGTGTAGGTTAACATAAAACACTTGAAACTCGAAGACCCACCAGGTAGGTCCATACTCGGAGCAAAGACAAAAGAAAGCGATACAAAGCTGCTTCCTTCTATTCTGAGAACAGACACTCAAGATGGGGAGCTGATTGCCCACTGCAGTCTTTTAGCAATAGAAGTTGGATCCATTCGTAAAGACAATATAAGAGAAATGTTCTAGTGACCTAGAAATGCTTCTGTGTCATTTATCTTAACCATAAAAGTGTGTTTTATAGCAGCTAAAAGGCTGGTTCCAAGCACCAGCCCCCAGGTGCCCACAGGCACGTGTATCTCCATCGCCTCGGTATCTGGCGCCCTCTTCTGGCCTCCACAGGCACCTGCAGGCATGCTCAGTCCACACACCGCAAGCATCTAATTAAAAGTCGACTATTGTATGGAATTGCAATGCTAGAAAAGAGATCACAGAGTAAGAATAGACTAAGAGTTGTATTAGGAGAACGCAGTGGCGGTTTTCCTGCTGACAATATCAGGACTAACAGGCATGGAAATGGCGGAGGGGAAGCTGGGCCCGGGGTGTTATCTACCTGCAGATCAAGAAGCCCCTTTCTTCCGTTATGCATGGGGAGTATCTCCCCACTGTAGGATTGCTATCCATGAGTATATCAATCGTTATTTGTAAGAAAGACTCCGATTGGCACCGAGCCTGCTGTTGACGCAGAAAATGTGCATTTGCAGCGCATAGAGGAAATACCATAAACTTGATTAGCTAAGTCCACAGCCTTACCTGATGGTGCTGCAACAGTTTTCTCCTCGCCTCTCTGTCTACTGCACATCATCAAAAGTTCTAGAACTTGGAAGTTAAGAAATTTTTCTGTATCATTTCAAGACATGTGACAGGTTAACCCCCAGAGGAAGCAACGTAAGATCCATTTTTCAAAACCTATCCTTGCTACTAGACACTTGTCACTGTGTCTAAAGAACAAAGGTTCTTTCCGTTAAAAAAAAATACATATATACATACATACATTTCACTCTGCCTCATGATTGGTAGGAACAGCCAAATTAATAAGCCTAATTTTTTTTCACAAAAAATTAAAAGATTACCTTCTCTTATAAATTCATTATAATGGTCATACTAATGTTTCAAATATATAGTTATTTACAGCTTAAGGTGTACTGTGCATTTTTTAAAATGTCTTGTTAAATAAACAGAAAAAAGACCTTAGATTTTCAACATAGTTGTCTCTCAAGTGCCGTCTCTTCTTCACGTCCTTGCTCAGTTCCCACTGTGTGCAGGGTGGCATGCTACAGATGACATGAAGTCCCACTGTGTGCAGGGTGGCATGCTATAGACAGCATGAAGTCCCACTGTGTGCAGGGTGGCATGGCACAGATGACATGAAGTCCCTCTGTGTGCAGGGTGGCATGCTACAGACAGCATGAAGCCCCACTGTGTGCAGGGTGGCATGATACAGACAGCACGAAGTCACACTGTGTGCAGGGTGGCATGCTATAGATGGCATGAAGTCTTTTACTGTGTGCAGGGTGGCGTGGCACAGATGGCCTGAAGTCCTACTATGTGCAGGGTGGCATGCTACAGACAGCATGAAGGGAAAGCAGAAGAAAGAGTGGCTTCAAATTAAAGAGGCCACAGTTTTTGTTAAAGAAGTCTTAAGAATTTGCCTAAGATGGCAAAAATTGTTAATAACATGATATTGAAAAATGCAAATAGTATTGTCTACAAGGACAAACTCATTTGATACAAAGAGTGCCTCTAAGAGCTGGGAGAATGGTAAAGAAAGAGGCAGTCGCCGTAGAATTAATAAGCAGTCAGGCTGTTGTTCCAGGAAAGATTTTTGAGCAAGTTACGTTTTGAATGGAGTACAGAAAGGGCATCTTCTCAGAGCCCAGCTTTTCCCATGATGCCCTTCGGCTCACCTTCCTGCACCATCTCTCCATGAAGCTCCCACCGTCCACTCACTGCTTAACAAGTTCTAATCGCTGTTTGGCACTGTGCAACCAGAACATAGAAGAGGAGCCAGCCGGCCCCCCCTCCACAGCAGAGCAGTAAGGAGGGGGCTGAGGTTAGTGAGGCCACAGAACAGGCGCTCCCAGGCTTCACTACTCACCACCACAAGTCAACAAGCCAAGTGACTCGCCACCGTCCCACCTCAGCCCCAGAACTGGAAAGAAGCCAGACTCGGGTATGTGGTAAAAACTGAATGAAAACCAGACCTCCTTGTGGAATGGTTTAGACCAAGGGTGAGCCCAAATTTGAATTTTCCATCTTTTCCCTGTGTCTTCTATCCGTCTTTTGTGCCCTTTGTGCTCTGTGGCCTGTCTGCTGTATGCCTGTCTCTTGTCTGTTTGTCCCTAATGAAGCTGACCTCAGCTGACCCAGACTAGCACACACACCTTAGCACACAAATGCTATTAATCTATAGCCACAAGTTGCTTCCAACACTTATGGGACATTTGTTTTGCTTAAGGTTGCTTCCAACCTATTGATTGCTTTCGGCAAATGGTTGCACCACCACATATACATATATGTTATTCTGGGTCAGGGGCATGGAAGAGTACATAGCTTAAGTAAAACTATGCATTTAGCTTAGGCTGTAGAAGCAGATTGCAAGGGAAGTCCAAGGTATAGTATAATTGGCCTCACTGTCCTCTTAAAGGCAGGTTAAACTTAACCATGTGAGTGCACATGAAAATAGCAGACTTGGCTTCAAAGTCTGGCAAGTGTTCAAAGCAAGAAGTATTTTCACAATAAGATATTGCCACACAAGCATATCAAAAAAGGAAATGAACATTTTAAGGCAATATATGGGTAAATAAGTTTGATGAAGAAATGGAAATAATTAATAAAAACAAAACAAAAAAATCCCTGAAATCCTAGAGGTGACAGACTAAAATAGAAAATGTAATAGAAAGACTCTACCAGGATTCACGGGGTGAGGAAAGTGGCAAATGCAAAAATAATGTGCGAAAAATAATGAAGAAAATCTATGGAAATCATCAAGAGACATAAAATATACATAAAAGAAATTCAAAGAGAAACCAAACTCTTTTGAGAAGGCAGAAGCAGGAGGATCATGAGTTTGAGAGTAGCCTGGGTCTTCATAGAAGTCTCAACAACAAGAAAGAAAGAAAGAAAGAAAGAAAGAAAAAGAAAGGAGAGGAAAGGGGAGAGGGGAGGGGAGAGGAGAAAATTTCAAGAAGGAAGAGACGCTCCAGACAGTATATTTAAAGAAATAGCAACTAAAAAGTACCCAAATATGGGAAAATATCCAACACCTGGCTCAGGAAGTTGAGAAGTCTTCAGTCAGATTCAACCCAAGAAGTGCCCACAAACCAGAACAGAATTGCTCAAGGGAGAACTCGGAGCTGAAACCAAAGGTTCCAAGTTAGTAGCATAAAAGTTGCCAAAACACGAAGCTCAGAACTACACACTGCTGGCTCGTAGAGCAGTTTTATCCTTGGCATGAGACGTAAAAGACAGAACTGCTAAAAGCAGGTAAGCAAAAAGAAATTGCGAGAAGATATGTATTACGAAAGAATGTGAATTCTAGGGCTGAGCCACTGCCAGTGGAGAGAGCTTTGCAAGCATGGGAACTGCCTGCAACCCCAGCATTCAGAAGCCAGGGAGGAGGAAGCCTGGGCAAGCTGGCTAGCTAACAAGGCAGGCTGGACAAGAGTCAGCCAGAGACCCTGCTCCAACAGGGTGGTCAGTAATCAAAGGCAACACCCCCAAAACACACGTGTGACATTCCTGCACACACACACCTGTGTGCGTGTGTGTGTACATGTGTGTGCATGTGTGTGCATGTGTGTGCATGTGTGTATGCATGCACACATGCATGTGGGGGGGGTCACCCATGCATGTGCACAAGGATGCAATGGCTCAGTGGTGCTGTCAAATATGGTTACTTGAGTTTGATCCCCAGAACCAACATGGAAGGAAGGAACAGATCCACACACTGTTCTCAGAACTCCACATGCATGCCATGGCACATAGATGCACACATACACAAAAAGATTGATAAATAATTGTGTAAGCAGAAGTTAATGAGTCAGGAAACCTAAAAAATAAAATAAACTAGATGAAAGAATCATGGGAGAAAGGCAAAGTAGAAGGACCCAGAGGGTCCTAGAAGCCTACAAGTAGAACATTATGATAGGCAGATTTGGGCACAGGGGTCCCACTCAAACTAAGGCACCAGCCAAGAACAATACAGGCAGTAAACCTTAAGCCCCTACCCAGATCTAGCCAATGGACAGAACACTCTCCACAGTAGAGTGGAGAGTGGGATATTACTTTCTCACATACTCTGGTGCCTCACCTTTGACCATGTCCCCTGGACGGGGAGACCTGGTGGCAATCAGAGGAAGGACAGCAGGTTACCAAGAAGAGACTTGATACCCTATGATCATATAGAGGGGGAGGTAATCCCCCTCAGGAACAGTCATAGGGGAAGGGAATAAGGGGAAATTGGGAGGGAGGGAAGAATGGGAGGATACAAGGGATGGGATAACCATTGAGATGTAACAAGAATAAATTAATAAAGGAGGAAAAAAACATAAAAAAATAAATAAAATAAAATAAAATTTAGAGACTGTAAGCATGGAATTATTGTATTCACTCAAACTAAGTTGTTAGCAGCTTCAAATATGTTAGTAATATACAGTGGTTCATGTAGCACGCATGGTAATCACGAGACAACCCAAAAGCATTAATAAAAATAAATATGTACTTCATAATAACTTGGAAAGTAAATAAATTACCCTTGTATAACAACAAATACTGGCAAGGATGTGGACAAAAGAAACCCTCACATGCTGGTGGCTACGGATGCTAACACAGCCATGGTGGACATCACTACGGATGCCAGCACAGCCACTGTGGACATCACTACAGATGCCAGCACAGCCACTGTGGACATCACTACAGATGCCAGCACAGCCACTGTGAACATCACTGTAAAGTTTCTCAGAAACTAAAGCCAGATCTTCCACATGACCCAGATACACTTCTCCTGGGTATTGGCATTTGTCGTGACACAGTTAAGTGACTACATTGCTTAACAATATAGGTAGCCAATGAATAAAGAAAACATGGTATTCCTATACAACGGAATTTTGTTTTGTTTTGTTTTGTTTTGTTTTGTTTTCAGCCATTAAAAAGTTGGGGTTGGAGAGATGGCTTAGTCATTAAGAGCACTTGATGCTCTTTCAGAGATCTGGGGTTCAGTTGCCAGCACCCATACGGCAACTCAAAACCGTCTATCACTCCAGTCCCAAGGACTCTGACACCCTCGTGTGTCCTTCACAGACACCAGGCACATATCTAGAGTTCATAAACACATGACGGCGAATACTCACACTCATAAAATAAAAATATTTTTAAAAGACAAAAGAGCGCAAAGCTTTGTCACTTGTATATCCATTTGAAGATGGATGCCATTGGAAATGATGCTGGTAAGTCTTACGTTTCTCCTGTTATGGCTCCTGGATCTTATATAGATACATAAGGCTGTATGTTGTATAAGACAAGAAAAAGGAAGTAAAACTGTCTGGGAAACAAAGGCGACAACCAGGAGTGGGGAGGATGTGGGGGGTAGGGAAGTGTTGGGAGTAAGATCAACAAATAATAGATAATTATACAAAAACCTGCAATGTAAGTGCATTTGTTAAGAAGACAGAGTGCTGAATGGACTTGGTGAAAATCCCTACAGAAGGCTCACCTCGCTGCTAGCGACACGCACATGCCAGAAGAGAAGGGACACGAAGAGAATTTTACAAAACAAAAACAACAACAATAAAAAAAAAAACATGGAAAGTAAACAACAAAGGAGCCTGTGCCTCTCTGCTGAATTCCCACTCTAGTGTCTGAAGACTTTTTTTTTTCCCTTTCATTCTATTGGTGACTTGTGACCATGTTGCTTAAATTGCACCCACTTGTGAATAATAGTCTGTGGTTCCTTCTCCAAGAGGAAACTCCAGCACTGCGTTCAGGGAGGTGCTTTATTCCCGTGTGACTGGAGCTTGTGCTGCGGCCCACGGTAGCACCTGTCCCGCACAACATCAGATGTGCACCTGTAGAACGTGCACTGTGTGGCTGCAGCTTAGACTGACCTGTACGAATCTCTTACTCCCACTTGGTCTACAGTGCTATTCAAACCCAGCGCTTCCCTCCATTAATTAATTGTCCATCTGGGCCAAACCATTGTTGAAAGTAGAGTCCCCTGCCGCCATTTAATGGAGTGTGTTTCTCTCACAATTCAGATTATCCAGGATTTGTCTTGTGGCTGGGAGTGGTGGTTCGTACGGATAATCCCAGCACTTGGGAAATGGAGGCAGGAGGGGGAGGAGTCCAAGTTCATCCTATCCTCAGCTAGTTCAAGGCCTGTCTGTAGCTCTGCCTTTGGAGGAAAGAGATGATGTGCTTGAATATTGGGTGCATGCATACAAGTTCACAAACGCTGTTGTTGGGAAGGAAGAACAATCCCAAACAAATGAAAACTCAAGTAGAAAAAAAAAGATGACAAACTGAACTCCATCTCAATAGAAGAGAGAAAATAAAGATAGAGCAAAATTAAATGAAATTTTAAAAGTCAAAGGGTTCATAAAATTAAGAATTACTTGTTGAAATAAATTAGGGAAACTTTCAGCACATGTAGACACTTCTTTAAAACAAAACAAAAACAAAGACAAAAGATTAACCATATTACTCAGGAAGCCTACTTCTGAGTATTTACTACAGATTTGAAATAAATAGAACACATGTTCACAGGCCAGAAGCAGGACCACACAGCACACACTGCACACAGCTGACTTGGGGAGCCCACTGAAGGTCCAAAATGAGTAAAGAGGGCAGGTTACATAATATGGTGGACGACTAGACAGTGTTTAAAAAGAGAGATGTTGCCATTTGTGACAACATGGGTGAAGCTTTGAAGGCATTATGTTAAGTAAAATAAGCCAGGAACAGAAACACAAAGGATTCATATGCTCAATTATACGGAAAATCGAAAGCAAATAACCATAAAAGCAGAGAGCACAGTGGTGGCACCAGAGGCTAGGAAGGTCAGGAAGATGATGGTGAAGGACACAAAACCTCAAGACACTCGTCAGGATGTCAGGAATCAGGACACAGCACAGTGATCACAGTAAATAACAGTGTTGTCCATTTCTGTCACTAACAGTACATTTCAAATGTGCTTGCCACAAGAAAGAGTATGAGGCATAACATATATGTAAAGTGTCTTGACTTAATTCTTCCTCAGCCCTCAGGGGTCACAACAGCACTCAGCATGCTGTAAGTGACTCTCCGATCTGTTAAACTACGAAACTGCTTTCACCTTGAAACATGAAGTTTGGGGTAACCTACATCTGTGTTCCTGAGCCACGGTGATTCAAGATGGCTCCAGAATAAACTGTCTCTCGTTCCCTTTAAAAAATAAATATATGGATAAAAATTTAAAAACAAAGTGACAAGGATAGTAACAGTGTAATCAGGTTACAAGAAAAACAAAAAATGGTTTCCTCCCGCAAGTTAGAGATGGCAGAAAGAAGGCAGCCCAGGAAGGGCAGGAAGCGAAAAGGATCATGGGACTGACCGCCCAGGAACAAGAAGAAGTGCTGTGTGCCTGGTGCTTCCTGACTGGGCAGCGGGCACCCAAAGCATCATCATCTGTGGGATAAGGAACCCATGAAAGAACTACAGAAAAGCTAGTCTGGACCAGAATGTTTAAGAAAGACTTCTTAGTCTCTTTCTTCCTCAGCACTAATGCATTTTAAGAATAACTACTATTTGATTTATTTTGTTGTCATTGCTGCAACATGTATTCACATTTTTACACTCGGCATTGTTACTTAGTTGGTCAGCAGAGACCTAACAAGGGGTGGGGGTAGGGGGAGTTATCAGATACACTTTATTGCTGGGTATTTTTTCTAAAATTAATCTTCGCAAGGGCAAAAGAGAGTTTACTTTGGGCATTCGCTCGTGGCACTAATTTCAGAGCTTGCAAACAGCCATCCCTGTGATTCAGAAACGGCTAAGGTATAATATTGGATAAAGGCTGCATTTATTAGTAAGCAGTTCACTTAATCAGCCTCATAGTCACTATTGGCCTGACATGTGCTTATGAGTTATGGCATTGCTTTTGGCAAAACTATTTATCTGTGTGACACGATGTGTCACTTTTGAACTCCAACTTGACATCCATAAAATTACATTTTCATCAAACTGAGAGACCAAGCTTCCTGCGCTGCCTCACTTGGGTCAACATTTTGCAAATGCCTAGATTTACCGCTTGAACCATAAAACCCTTTGTGAATAATTCTGGGCACTGATGTTTGATAGCCTAGGGCACAGATCATAATTTCTGAGCAGAGGTGTCAACCCAGAGTGCATTTCCCTTCTGCATACGGGATGACTTACTCCAAAGCCTACTCTCATTATGGCATTTCAAACCCAATGGGTAACTGCTAGCATTGTGCTGCTCCGAAGGAGAACAAACAGCTTCAGGGGTGCGCCCCTATTTCTTCCGGACAGAGGATTCCCACGGGTATAACACCTGCTGCAAGTGGGGGTGGTTTAGAGTCTACCTAAGTTTAGATTCTCTTAGAATAAGCCGTGAAGTAGAGAGAGTTCGAAATTGACAAACGGTCTAGAAGTGCGTTAAGATTGACTGGTCCTTAAGCTCTTCTCGAAATAGCCTCACGCGGTATTGATGTGTTCCAGCCTTGGCTTAGCCTCCTGTGAGATGGTCTGCGCTTTAGACAAACAAGCAGATTTGGACATTTCACCCCAACTAAGCAGATACAGAACTTAACCTTCAAAGAAATGCCTGCTCAAGGAAATCGCCTCATGGCCTTCTTGAGACCTTTGGACAGAAATGATTGGCTCCAGTTACAACTACACTCTCCGGCTTCAAGGACTCTTGACAAAGTTCAGTTCCTTGTGCACTTTTACCAGCTGAGTTGAAATGCTGGCCAGCACCATCTTTGGAACACAGTTTTCACAGCAATTTTGCAAGGACAGTAAATGCTGCTTGGCGCAGCTTTGTAAACTTTGTCATCTGTCAAAGGTGTGCATCAGTTTTGGTGATATTTACTTAAGAACAGTTTTTCTTTTCTTTTTTTAAGCTTTAAATGCTCCCCCAAGAACAAGTGATAGCAGTACCAACTGCTACAGCTGTTGGGACTTTCCTGAGAGTTCCTGGGACAAACGGGGACGTTCTTATTAGAGGTGGAACTGTTGAGGCAAACCTTTGGAAAGTGGACTGCCCTGGAAAGCACCTTCCATTAGAATGTTACTAGCAGTGTTGACTGCTGTAACCAAAAAGGTAAAAGGGGAGGAGTCTGGAGGTTAGAGATATCTACAAGGACCGCTCAAGGTCTTACCAAGATAAATTCCTAGGGAAAGGTTGGACGCAGTGTCAAAGATTCAGCAGGCACCTGTCATTGACAGCACTTGTGATAAAGCAGTTTCCATCATAGGGGTACAGGATCTCGTAGGCTCTCTAATGTTAAACAGCCAAACACATAAATCAGGTGGTTGGGAGGGGGTGGATACGGCTGATGGTGCCTCACGTTATAAGTAGCAGAAGATTCATTTGGCACAATTGATTAACTAAGCGTGCTCCTGCCTCACATAAGTGAAAGGTCCAGAGATCAAGAGGAATTGAGACCCGGCTTGGTGCACAGTGGTGTGACTCTTATCACAAAACACCTTATGTCTCTCCATCTCTCTTCTATCCTTCTCAGAGTCACGGGGGGGGGGGGGGCGGGCATGAAGGAGGACAGTGAAGAGGTGAATGTGAGCAAAGGTAAATGAGATGAATGCATGAAAATGCCACAATGATATTGTGAAGTAGGGGTGAGGGTGGAGGGAGTGGGAATGCTACAACTAAAAGCCTCAAGTCATCATGGCCTCTGCACGTCCCTCCAGCTCAGTTCCAAAGGCTCTTTCAAGAGGCACAAATCTATCAAGACAGATGACACTTCCGGAGCTGTTCCAGGTTTTGGAAAGATGCTTGCTAGCAGATGTGTAGAAGATGCAGAAAGGTCCCAGAAATATTCTCACCACCTCCTGAATCCCCTCCAGTTACCAAGGATGGAAGAGTACAGCTGGTGGAAACCAAAGAACCGAGAAGAACATTTGTGAGACCGCAGCTTAGAGGTAGGCATTCAGACGGAGACGGTCAAGTGACAGCCAGTCAACCGTCAGCAGCACGAAGGGCCCTGCGGTAACAAATACCTGCATAACAGACCAAAACTTCTCAGTCCACAGCTTAGAGAACGTGGCACAACCTATAATTGGTATTTGTGAAAGGAAAGTCCTTAGGGGCTTTTAGGAAAGGTTTGTTAACATGACGGGGCTTGTGTACCTTCCTCCGGTCAGTTTTTCATCTTGTTTTGGAGGATGGAATTTTTCAGAATTTAAGAAGCAAATTTCTTTCTTGCTAAAGAAATAGTTGTTGGAAATAATCACCAGCACCAGCACCACCACCACCACCCCCAAAAAGGAAAAAACGTGGAGTAGATGCTTTGCTTTTGTCTGCGATATTTTAATGACCATAAGGCTTTCAGTTCAGGGTATTTTTCCTCTTTGATCTCTGAAAGTTCTAACTTTAACGCAGAAATAAAAACTTGAGAGAGAGAGCGAGAGAGAGAGAGAGAGAGAGAGAGAGAGAGAGAGAGAGAGAGAGAGAGATCACAGCCAAGCAACACTTTTTATGAGCAGACCACAGGCTCTACAAAGACATCACACTTACAGAAAGGACAATCATTGCTCTAGATCCCCTTTGCAACATTATCATTTTGGGTTAAGACAAGTTTCCAGAGAACAGGACAATCTTAATGCACGCCGCGAAATTTAATTAATATTCCAGGCCTCCAGGCACTACATGCCATTGGTGCCCCATTACAATATACATTATAGTCATATATTGTAATAATAACAAAAAAAAACACCCTGTCCCATATTCTCACCTGTCCCCTGAAGGAACAGCTTTGCAATAAATGGTTTACATCGGGAAACAAATGCGCAGAGGAGCAGCCAGCATAGGCGGAGAAGCTGGGTGTCAACAGATGTTGAAGGAATGAGTAAGTGGGAAACAAATGAAGATTAATTTTAACAGCCTCACAGAATGGCCACACAGAGATGGAGAGAGGTAGACTGACATCCTGGACCACAGTGATTGTAAATATCAGGTGGGGCTTGATTTCCACATGCCACTCCTACGTATGACTTAAGATTTGCTAACTGCTTCCCTGCACCTGTCCATTTTCTATGCTCCCAGAAAGGGTTAACTCCATCATGGAGCAGTTGTGGGACTCTAGAAAGCCTAACGCAGGGTTCAGTTACAGTTGACTAAAAGCAATTGTTTATTATTTTATTATTAATAATAAAAGTGTCACTATTATTCTTAATTTATCATCCCTCTATTTATTGGGAGCAAGTTAGCCTTACAATTAAGATGTTGGAGTGGCGAACAATGGGATGTGAAAAGCAACAGACACACAGGGAATCCCAAAGTGGAAAAGGCTGGGATGAGAGGCCAGTCCTCCCCAGTCCACAGTCTCAACACTTATTTAAAGCAGCAGGCGGGCTGGAGAGATGGCTCGTCGGGAAGAGCACTGACCGCTCTTCCAGGGGACCTCTGCTGAATTCCCAGCACCCGTGTGGCAGCTCACAACCATCTGTAACGCCAGTTCCAGGGCATCTGATACCCTCTTCTGGCCTCTGTGGGCACAGACAAATTCAAGTAAAACATCCACACACGTAAAATAAAAATAAGCAAATCTTAAAAAAAAAAAAAAAAAAAAAAGAAAGTTACAGCAGTAGGTGCCATTCTAGACTTCAATTCCCAGACCAACTGCCATTTAAAGTCCTCATAACAAAATTTATGCCATCCTATTAATGGTATTTACAAATTGGAAATGTAATTATGGATGTTATTTATATTTTGTTTATGATATATGCTACTTTTTACAAATTTTTAAATCCGTTTTTATTTCTATAATTTTCGTGTATTTTTAAAAACCAAAACAACTTAGAGCAAAATCAATACAAAAAAGCCTGGAAATTCTTTAGGAAATTCTTATCATGAGCTTGCATTTATGAACAACTTAATTTTACCCTTAACATCTGCCCTGAATGACCAGTAACTCACAAGATGCAGTGAGGAAAACAAGATGTAACTTCTCAAAAAAAACAAAAAACAAAAAACAAAAAACGTTATGTTCCTTTCAGGGGCAGAAATAGTGGCACCCCATGGCATGCTGGGTAGCTAGGGAAGCAAAGGACAGAACAGAGAGCCAGCCCCCTTCCTGGGCTGAAGGAATTCAATGCTTCTCCCTTACTGTTCATATTATGTTCTATCAAAGAGATTTACTTTCACTATTGAGCAATTATTTGAACTGGGTTAAAATAAAAAGCCACTCATTTATTTAAGACAGGTTTTTAAAGCATCACTTTAAATTTCGTTCTGAGTTTATCACGATGCTTTGCATACGAAGTGCAGTAAATATTGGCTGATGCGACCCATTATGCAAAGAATAATGCTCGCCACAGTGGCAAAGTAGTTCTAACACGGAAAAATGCCCCCACCTCTCAGGAGTTACAAGCTCCTGGTAAAAACTAAGGATAAATTAGCGACAGCAGTCATTTTTAATTTAAATTTGTATACAGTTTAATGTATGCCTTGTCTATGGGTAAAATGGTAGAAAAGCGACTGTTCTAAAAGTAAAATAATTGCATTGAACTGGCAGTTTAGAAGGTCGTGGAGTTCCGTCCTTGTCTGTGTCTGATCCCGCCCTGCAGTGAGATTTCCTGCTGTCAGCTAGAATGTTCCCATCCCTGCCATTTGGTCTAATCTTTCAAAGGGCTTCTCGTGTGTCATCATTTCAGCAATTAATTTGCTTTGTTTTGTTTTAACTTTACACCCAGAGGAAAATATACAAAAGGGGGAAAATGGTCCAACCTAGCAGTGGTTAACTTTTGTCAACTTGACACAAACCAGAACAGGGAACTCAACTGAGGGAACGCCTCCATCAGATTTGCCAGTAGGCAGGTGGGTAGGGTGTGTTCCCGATCCATGACTGACCCATTGTGAGTGAGGTGGGCTCTGCGCACGCACGCACGCACACACGTGATGGTGCTGAGATGCAGAAACAGGCTGAACCAACCATGGAGAACACTCAGTGAGCAGCCTACCTCAGTGGTCCTGATTCAAGTCCCTGCCTTCTCCTCCCAACGAAAGTAAGAATATGATACAAGCCCTTTCCTCCCTGTGTTGTTTTTGACCATCGTGTTACCACAGCAATGGAGAAGTGGACATGGATAACCCTCTTTTCACAATAAATGCCTGGACACTCCCTCCAAGACTTAGCCAAAACAACAGTAATAAAAAGCTACCTTCTCCTGAACACTTCCATCAGGCCTTACGCAGTATATAAGCATTTCTCATTCATTCCCTCAGTTGCCCCAAGACCCTTGGGAGCTCAGGAGGATAAGTGATCTATTCAAGTGACACACAGTCTACAAGTGACTGAGCCAACAACTGAACCCTGAGCTGTAAAGCCCATCGGGAGACAAGACGATTTCAGTCAGATCGCGGCTCACAGGATGCATCCTAAGAGATGTGTGGTGCTGCCAGCAACTGCAGCCGGCTATCTGGAGTAGACTGGGTGTCTTTCAGGTCATCTGAGGGTGGCAAGAGACAGAGGTTATATGTATCTTATTAATGTTCCTGTCAAGCGAAAAATAAAAAATAAACCGCCAAGAAGAATACTAAGTCATAGCAAGCCCTTGATTTGTGTGTGTCTCGGGGACTAAATGAGTGTAATTTGTGTCTATTTTTAATTCTTAAAACCTTCATCCCCAGAGTTAGATATTATTATTGTTGCTGTTAATCTTAATTTTCAGATGGTAATTTGAGACCAAAAGTTAAGTACTTTGCCTGAGGGGGCATAGCAGGCATGTGGAAGAGCTGAGAGTCAGACATATGCCAGCATCACCTCTCACAGAGTATGGGCCCTGGCCCTCCCACCTCTCGCTGTGCAAAGCAGGGGCAGACACCTTTGGAAATGCTTTTCCTGTACACTCCTTTACAAACTATTTGTAAACGCCAAAGAAAACAACAAACAAGCAGACTGGTGCCCGTGTGAAGTGTCCCTTTAAATACATGTAGGCTCTAAGTCCCTCTGGTGAGATCATATCTAAGTGGCTACAGGAAGATCAGTCCGTGGACCACGGAACATTCAGATTGCTGAAAATTGATGTTTAACTTGCTGTCTGAGGTACTTCATCAGGTATGGGCAAAGGCGGTTTTTATAACAGCAAAATAAAGGTAGTGTCCTTCACACAATGCTCTACGGCTGTCAGCTGCTCCTAGGGTCAGATCTGCGTGTGTTACACATCAGTTAATCAAGTCATTTGACCACCTGCATTAACCTTTTCCTCTTCACTCTTCCTATAACCACATAACCCTTGGCTTCCCAGAAACAAAAGTCTGTTCATCGGCTGCGCACCAGCTCCCTCACACAGACATTAAAAAAAAAGAGGCTCTCAGTCTTCGGAACAGAAGAAAAAGGCAGGGTAAGAAGCCACTGAACTGTGTGTCCCCTGTCTCCTGATTTAATTGTACAATGCTGAATTAACTAACAAGACCAAAATGAGAGGCCCGTCCAATGATTAAGAATCGGGCATATCCATTGCCCTTCATACGTCATCGGCTAAATTCACTTTGGAAAGCACTGCAGATCAGAGCAATTCAAATATTTAAGTAGAATCTTCTCCCTGGGAGAGAAATGATGCTGTCATACGGTTGAGATCATCCTTTGATGATGAGAAAGGACCAGCAGTAGTTGAAGTTAGGGCCCTAGGAATCGAAAGGAGGCCTGGAGAAAAAAAAAAAAAAACAAAGAAACAGCTGGTTTATAATGTGCCTGGTGACAAAAAAAAAGAAAGTAGCAAACACTAAACACTAGGGACCATGTCACACAACAGGACAACAACGTTCTGCTGCCTCTCCTTGGGTGGACTCTTTAATGGGCACCTGATGGTAAAAGCAAGGACCTGACCATGTCCATCTGACTGAGTCCCTGGGGGAAGAGTGGGGGGTGGGGCGAGATCAGGTAGTTAGTGGAGATTGGTGCAAACTTCCCGACTTGTTACATAGTTTGATACCTGGAGTAAAGATATTACCCAGATTCATGCCAGTGACATGTTGGTATGTTGGCCGGTGAGCTGGTGGCACATGACATAGTAGCACATGCCATGGTGGTCAGGTGGTAGTTTTCATTCTCAATCCTGCAGAGGAAGCATGTGATTTCATCCTTTGCTCTTCTCTGTCCCTTTCTCCTGCAAACCTTGAACACAAGGCTGCCATCTTGGACCACAGGTGGCCATGTGTCTGCCAGTTACGTGTCACTGCCATAAAATATCTGAGATTAAAGAGGAACTAAAGATAAAGAATTTTAATTTTGGCTCATAATTTCATAGGCTTTTGTCCATGGTCCTTTGGCCCCATCGTCTTGGACATGTGGTGAGGCAGGGAAATGAGTGGGGAACATGTGGTGGAAAGAAGCTATTCACATCATGGTGACTAGAAAAAAAAATCTAGCTTTTATAATAGTCTCTCCCTCAATACCATACGAACCCAAAACTGCGTCAGCACCTTCACCATGCAATCGCCTCCCAGGGACCTCATCTCTCTGAACACGGTTGCATTGAGAACCAAGCCTTCGGATTAGAGAGATGGCCCAGCCATTTAAAGACCAGGCTCACAACCAAAAATATAAGAGAACCAAGCCATTGACACTTGGGACTTGAGGGACTTTTAAGATCTAAATCATACTGAGTGGTCTCACGTGGTCAAAATAACAAGTAAGAAAGACCCTGCATCCCAGACGATCCCCCTGGGCCTGAACAGAAGGAGAAGTTTCTCCTCTCGCTCATATTTTGATCTTCTGTTGTTGTTGGGTTTGTTTTATGTTGTTGCTTTGTTTAAAACCCTGTTCACGCAGAGATCCCATTGTGTTGATAGAAAATAAAGGTAGAAATGAGGGAGAATTTTTTTTTAAGATTTATTTATTATTATGTATACAGTGCTCTGCCTGCATGTACAACTGCAGACCAGAAGAGGGCATCAGATCACATTATAGATGGTTGTGAGCTACCATGTGATTGCTGGGAATTGAACTCAGGACCTCTGGAAAAGCAGTTGGTATCCTTAACCTCTGAGCCATCTCTCCAGCCCAAAATGAGGGAGAACTTAAGAGTTCAAACAAGAAAAGTAACTGAGGCCCTTCTCAGGTGTATTTTGAAGGTCCAGGCTTACAAACGTGCAGGCTCGTCTCTGTCTCTCACTCTCAGACTGTCTGGATCTCAGCCCTATAATATAAAGATTCTTTCACACAGGGGGAGAATCCCAAGCCACACCCACTACCAGGGAGACCAGGTTTGCAGGAGCTCCACCACAGGCCATGGATGCAGCCTTTGCTCCCTGGGACCCTGAGTTGAGAAAAGCCACAGTATTTTGTAAGGTGTTGTAGGGTGTAGGGTTCCAGCAATAGGTTTGTTATTTAAAAATAAAAGACACAAATCAGATGAAAAAAGAGGGCACGCATCCCCAAAAGCTAATCCTGGCCTGCACTGAGTATAGTCCATGAAAATGAAAGATGGATGGCGGTCCGTTGCTGCTGTTCGTTGAACCTTGACTCTGATGCACTGTGGTGGTTTGAACAGACGTGGCCCCTATAAGACTCATGTGTTTGACTATTTGGCCCATAAGGAGTGGCACTATTAGGAGGTGTGGCCTTGTTAGAGGAAGTGTGTCACTATGGAGGCGGGCTTTGAGGTCCCCTATGTTCAAGCTATGCCCAGTGTGCCTCACAGTCTCCTTCTGCTGCCTGTGGATCAAGATGTAGAACTCGCAGCTCCTTCTCCAGCACCATGTCTGCCTGCATGCCGCCATGACGATAGTGGACTAAACCTCTGAACTGTAAGCCAACCCCGATGAAATGTTGTCCTTTACAAAAGTTGCCTTGGTCATGGTTTCTCTTCACAGCAATGAACCCCTAAATAAGACATGCACCCTCTTCCACCTTCTAAGTGTTAATACAACCCAGCCCCTACCTTCCCCCATTCTCCAGAGCCACCGTACTCCAAATGGCAACTTCTTTGTCATTACCTCGGTCACAGTCAGTCCAGGGACATACACACCAGTCCCAGCTCTGTAGATGACACTGAACAAATCACTCGATTTCTTCAACTATAAAACCAGGGACTAACAGTGCTGACACCAGCTTCTCTTGCAGCACAATAGAGAGGACACACACACACACACACATACACACACTCTCTCACGCATACACGCTCGCACACGCATGCGCTGGGCACCATCGGAGCAAAGAACAACGGCACTTTCTAGAGGCCTCCCCAGGCTACAGAGGCCCTGAGGGTCTTACCACAAGTTGGGGTGTGATTATGAAAACCAGTTTGCCATTTCTTCTCACGGTGCTAATCCAGTCACTCACCTCTGACACTACTATGCAGTAAGTAGCTCCCTGTTCCCCACTTGGACGGGCACCTCCCCTGCCCGAGCCTCATCGCTCACGTGTGAGTCTCAGTCAGGAGAAGGAAGATGGGAGGTTTTACCCAGAGCCCGCCTGTTAAGCCACTGCTTGCCCTCAAGGTTCGACTCAGCATCGTCCCCTCTAGGATGCTGTCTTACAGCCCCGGGCAGCTATAGACTCAGGCCCACCAGCGCATCTGTTCCATGGATGTTGGAAGCGATCACGTGCCTGTCTCCTCATCCAGCTGTTCTGTCTTATAAGATCATAGCTCTTTTGCCACCAGCACTTAGGGCTTGGGTATCTAGCACTGTCAACTGGGTTCTGAGAAGTCCATTAATTATAATTATATTTATATATCATTTTATATACCTTATTATACAGTGTTTTATGTATTATATAATATAAAATATAATGTGTAACATAGTACATATTGTTACATAATTATATGCAATAATATAATAGTATTATATTATAATTATTATAAAAAACAACAGTAGCAATGTAGCACGTAACAAGCTGTCTAGCTAATGAACGTCCTTCAGGAGTTGACTGGATTCATAGCCAAGTCCCTAAAATTGGGTCTTGGATATCAAGACCATCCTGACTCAAGATTCCTTATGTAATTACTGAAACATTAGCAAATTTCTTGACAATCTTTTGAGTTGTTTTTTTTTTTTAATCAGGATGCTTAAGTACATGCAAACACCATGGTGTGGCCATTTCACTTCTTGGTTTATACCCAAGCAAACCGGACACATATGTCTGCAAGAATATTTGTACATGAATATTCATAGCACTTCTATTCCTAACAGGCAGAATCTGGAAGCAACACCCACGCCTACCAACAGACTGATAGATGGACAAATTGTGGCACGTTCACACAACAAAACCCGTATATTGTCTAGTAACTGAAAGGAAGAGACATGCAGTGACATGGATAAATCTCCAAACAGCATGCTGGCCAGAGAAAAGCATGTCAACATGTCAGTGCCGCATTCTTTCTTTTAAGGGATATTGGGAAAGAGGCAAGAAGGAAATTATAACAAAAGTGGTGTTCTTCTGTTGGGGGATTTGACTAAACATTTAAAAGTAATAAGAATGTTCTGCACCTCAGTGCAAAGAACGATACCACCAGGCAAATGTTTCTCAGAAGCCGTTGAAGGTCTGTGAATTTCAGTCTGTGGAAATCATTCCCCAGTGTGGAGGAGTTTTGAGGATTCCTGACCTTAAGGAACCAGCCACTTGAGAGGTTCCACTCTCACGCTTTTCCTCAGAAGATGGAAAGCCACAGGTACCGGCTCTGAGACATCACCTCTAGGGAAGAATAGACAGCACTGCGCCCAGCACAGTGACAGCTCAAAATATAAGGCCTTTTAAAAATGACAACCTGTCTGGCTCCTGAGGAACCCGAGAGGCAGAGCGTGGCTTGAAAGCCTTCACTAAAATTTCACGTTTGCCTGCCTGTCATAATAGGTCTTAAATCAATCCTCTGATTATGAATTGCCCATTATAATATTATTTTTTTAGCTTCTTTTTATGAGAGTGGGGAAAAATATTTTAGCTCAAGCACGCAATCAGGAAAGTGTGATTGTAAGTAACTCTGAACAAAGGCACTTCGTGGCGCCAGCGTGATTGGTGAGCACTTTGAGATCTATGCATCAAGAGCCAGGTGGCACGCTCCTCAGTTCCTCAATGAGAAAATGCTCCTTTTTTTTTTTTTCAATTTGCACAAAAAAATTTTAATTGGCACCAGCAGTCAATGAACTTATCGAAAATCTGTATCTAATATCTGCTTCTATGACTCAAAGCAACATTTCTCGTCTCTTTATTATTAGGCTTCCTCATTAGCAGTGCAGATTCAGAAGATGCTTTGTTTGTGCGTGGAGGTGAGTGTGTGTATGCACACAGACCCACACTCCCATCTTCCATCTGTTGAGCTTTGGAATCAGGTCTCAGACTTCCACTTCTTAGACCTATGACCTTCTGTAGGTCACTTACCTGTTGTCTGGATCCACCATCAGGATGTACCCCAGGATTGCTCCATGATTATGCATTTCGTATAGGTTGAAGCGCAAAATAAAATCTGAGGAAACACTAGGCAAACAGCAACTATTAGAGGCAGAAAATACCTTAGGCTTTTTATAATCTATAGATGAGGACAGTGGTGCTTACAGGGAAACTGACACCCTAAGAAATCACACATAATGGACGGCAGAGCTGCTGCCAAATCCCAAACCCTTGGATTCCAAGGCCAGCGTTCTCCCAGCATCCCTGCCCTCATCTCCTCTGCGCCAGCCTCTGCTACGCAAGGTACCCACAAATAAGAAGACACTGTGATGAGCAGAGTCCATTTCTGATTTTTCTTCTATGAAAGAAAGGAGCTGGAAGCACATTGTTGTAGAGGTTCCGGCCAGCAGTGATGTTCTGTTGACATTTCTAAGTTCGGCACCATGCTGGCAGGTGAGGTGGTACAGGGTGCACTGTAGCACCCACGTCCTTGTGTGCCACCCCACAAACAGCTGTCCAGTACCACACCCATCTCCTTCATCTCTCCCATCAGTTATTTTTAACATAATAATGTATTTTTTTTTTTAATTCATGAAGCATTTCAGACCCGGGTCCAGTGCGGTTTGATAATATTTACCCCCAACTTCTCCCCTAAGTTCTACCACCCCCTCCTACGTTCATTATGCCCCACCCCCACCCCCGGGCCTTGGAGAACAGTTTGTGCTGCCCACATACTCAGGAGCATCCACAGGAGTGTCCTGTCAATGCCGTCACCCTCTGTTGGATCGATGTGGGCAAATGTAATGAACACTCAGAAGGAAAAGTACATGTGTGGAGTCATCTCAGCTGCAGATTACGCAATGTGCCCTTCTCATGGGTCCACGGGATGTACCTAAGTGAAAGAACAACTGGTGGTTCTACAAGACCAAATGACATATTTTGTAGAAATAATCTGTGGATAAAAGCTAAAGAATAATTTCCACTCTGTGCCCACAATGGTAAGTATGTCCTTTCTGGACTATTAGAAGATGCTGGTTTATGGTAACATTATATAAACATAACTTTTATAACAACTATAGGAAATGTTTAGCCTATGTATGCCCTAGGTTTGGAGAGTAGAAACAAGATAGACAGCTATGAAGAGATGAAAGAAGAGACTCCTCATGCTGCCTAGTGACTTTAAGATGGCATGGCACAGGACCAAAAGCACAGAGCTCCCAAAAAAACGGCATGGTGGCAGATGGAGAAGATGTTCATGACAGAGTGAGAACGAACAGGTAGCATTGCCCCCATACTCCAGGCAGAATCAAGAGCACGCATTTGCAGCCTTTTCTGTCTCTTGATTCCTTTCCTATAAACCTCGCTTGCACCATCCATGTGCAAGGGCAAGGGCACATGGGCATAGACAACTGGTTGAACAACTGTTCACACCCAAAGTCCAACCAAAGGCTCTGGGGAGTCCTTTGCTGCACCCAGAAGGCGGGGAGTACAGGGATCCCCTTGTTTCTTGAGCAGAGGAAGGGGCTGAGAGCTCAAGACAAAGAAGAGCTCAGCCTGAGACAAACCGTGGAGCTTCAAGCATGAAGTGGAGCCAAGAGGTGGCCCTACATGACACAGTAAACGCGGCTCTTGTTGTCGGGACCAGCTTAATCCTGCTCGCTTGGCAGCAGTTTCCATTCATCTAATGGTTTTTGTTATTGGAGTGGAAAGATTGGAAAATCCAGATGTCATAGAGGAAAAGGTGCCTTCTGCACATGGCGGGTCTCAAGGCAGAAAATCAAGCCAGGCAACACTCCAGCGTGGAGGGAGGAGGGGCTCATGAGCACCCCCACTCCCAACAGAGAAGCCATGGCTCTGGGGAGAGCATGCCAATCATCTTTAAGGGTGTGGCCCCTAGTGAGTCAACCACAGTGCAGCAGATGGCCCCACTGCGCCCATGTGTGTCTTACTTCCGAGAAAAGCAAGCGGGTGCTTCTATTTGCCCCCAAAATAAGGTACATGCTATGTAACAACTTGTGCCATGGGAAAGATACACAGCCTTGCGCCCTCTACTGGCACCTTGCCAGTTGAGCTAGCAGATGCGATGCTTAGGGGCACGCGTGCCAGTCCTCAAGCCACGAGAGGCAAAATGTGGGAAGCGGCAGTACATCTCAAAACAGAGGCTGGTCAGGGTTTCCAAGTGGTGTATCACGGAGAGCAGCCTGGAAGCCCATATCAAAGTGATTTCGTCTTTTCTAATGTGATGTTTTATTATTCAGTAATGATTTCGTTTTGCAATAAACCCCAAGGCTGCAATGATCTTTTTAAGGTGCTTATTAATAAAATATTAAGTATTGAATTTCCATTTCTCAAAAACGTTTGAGATTTACCATCCTCCACAAGGGCTGTGGTGATATCACTGACCACAGGGAAAGCCTGGGCCCTGCTCTCTAACGCACCAGCTTCAGAAGTTCATCGTGTGAGAAGCTGTACCCGAAACTGAGGATTGCGCATGTGCGGCTGCAGAGGCTGTCCGCGCCATGCTGGAAGGTGGAGCCTTCTACTTCCATCAGGTACTGTCCTTCTGAGCACGCTTCTCAGCCTTTTAACGTAAGAGCTTTCATGCACAGGCTCAAAGTGAAGTGGAGGCGGATTTCGTGGGCAAAATGTCAGGCTTTTAAAAATGTCAGTCTTGCCGGGCGTAGTGGCGCACGCCTCTAATCCCAGCACTCGGGAGGCAGAGGCAGGCGGATCTCTGTGAATTCGAGGCCAGTTTGGTCTACAAAGTGAGTCCAGGACAACCAAGGCTACACAGCGAAACCCTGTCTCAAAAAGCAAACACACAAAAAAGCCAAACAACAACAACAAAAAAAGTCAGTCTCACTCCATCATCTTCGCTGAAGTTCCCAACAGAAATATCAGTGGATTTCAACAAATGTTTTAATGTCTAAGATATCTAAGGTATTTGGAGCGATGGCTCAGTGGTTAGGGCACTTGCTGCTCTATATCATGAGGACCTGACTTTGGCTACCAGAACCCAGGAAGCATACAAATACCAGCGCCGACGGATCTGATGCACTCTTCTGTCCTCCACAGGCACCCATACACATAGATGTTCATTACGCATCTGTGTGTGTGCACACACATACACACACAATTTCAAATTTTAAACAAACTTTCTAAAAAGTCTCTATCATTCTCATGAAAAAAGCTCAATAGTGAAAATAAAAATGCCGGTGGTCAAAATATCATTCATAAGGTTCAATGGGACAGTGAGAGCAATACACTTGTGGTGGCGCACACCTTTAATCCCAGCACTCGGGAGGCAGAGGCAGGTGGATCTCTGTGAGTTCGAGGCCAGCCTGGTCTACAGAGTGAGTCCAGAACAGCCAAAAACTATAAGAGAAACCCTGTCTCAAAAAAGCCAAAAAAAACAAAGAATCCCATAGAGAAAATAGTGAAACAGAAAACCTTGGCTTAAAACCGCATATTCTGAGGATGGAGAGAAGCCTTGGTGCTTAAGACCACGTGCCTCTCTTCCATGGCTCACAAGCCCACATACTCCCAGCCCCAGGGGATCTGGCATCCTTTTCTGGGCACCTCAGGAATCCACACACACTTGACATACACTGGAGAGAGGCCCTTGTGGTTAAGAGCATGGGGGGGGGGCCTCTTCCAGAGGACCCAGGTTCTACTCCAATCACCCACACAGCAACACAGAACCATCTGTAACTTCAGTTCCGGGAGATCTAACATCCTCTTCTGGTCTCTGTGAGCACCAGGCATACATACAGTGCACAGATATGCACCCAGGCCAAACACCTATAGCCATAAAATTAAATTAAATTAATATTTAAAAATAAATAAGGACTGGTAATCTCTCCTGCACTTAGTTTTTTTTTTTTTAACTACATATTCTAATCTGGCTGTGCCTGTGGCTATCCTGACATGCTGAAAGCATTGTCCAGCCAAGCAACAAACAAACAAACAAAAAAACCCTTATAGGAATAATTTAGGAACAGAAATGTCCTGAAACAGGAGAAAATGTGGTTCATAGTTGTGTCTAAGTGATCTGCCAGAATAGAATTCTACCAGTAAAACGCTGGAAGTTTTTCCATAGCTGCGCATGGATAGTGGTGACAGCTGGTCTCGGCTGTTGATTTGATCAGATCTGGGATTTGCTAACAGGGAAGCCGCTGGTGCCCTGTAAGGGAGTACTTGATCAGATTGTTTGAAGTGGGAAAACCCACTGTGAGTGGGATCAGCTTCTCCGGCAGCAGCCCTGATGGAGGAGGCGGCAGAGGGAAGTCCTCGCTTTGGCCCTTCACTCTGTAGCTGGCAAGTTCACGTCCTTGCCACTGCCGTTGCTGCAGCCCTTCCCCGGCAGCAGTCCTTGACCAACATCACTCCTCAAAAACTGCTACAAGAGAAAGGTTCTCTAGCTGTTGTGAGGACCAAAGGGACTGACAGAGGCTCTCCTGAGGGTTCAGCAAACTTTGTTATGATTACTGGTTACATACATACACATATACACACTCACAGACACATACACACACACATATACACATATACATATATACACACCACACACATACACTCACACACACACACACACATACACATTCAGACACATACACACACACATATACACATATACATATATACACACCACACACATACATAAACTCACACACACACACATATACACTCATATACATATGTACACACTCACATTCACACACATATACACATACACACTTACATACTCACACATACATACACATTCCTACATATGTACTCACACACATATATACATACTTACACTTACATACTCACACACATATACTCACACTCATACATACACACGTACATACACATGCTCACACACCTACACATACACACCCGTATACATACATACTCACACACATACATGGACTCACACACACTCATACATATACACACACTCACATACACTAATAATAATTACTTTCAAGTTCATTTTCTTAGCACATCAGTCTGAGATGTGGGAACAGCATGACTCCACCCACAGCACTAAGTTCACCTTCCTGTCAGCCATTTTTAAGATATTTGATTCATTTAAAACGCTTTTTTTTTCTTAACAAGCATAAATGTGTATTTCTTCTGCTAGGTCTCATCTTGACAGGACATACCTGAATAAGCACTAACAGTGGGGAAAAGGTGACCTAGAAAGTCCTCACCCTGCCCTTGAAGAGGCAATGACAATGGGCCCTGCATCTCTGGCTGTGCTGAGCACAGCTCCTTGCGCTGATGAAGTGGCCTCCTCCTCCACAGCAGTCACAACCACAGGGGGCCTCCCTAGGCTCTAGCTGAGGAAGACAACAGGTTCCCCTGGGATGCAGCATACACAGCAAACCTGTGGGGCTAAAGCTGTGATCGGAGACTGCAGACTCCACCAGGTACCCCTAACAGATTCCAACTAACACACACACATACCTACACAGACAGACAGACAGACAGACAGACAGACACACACACACACACACACACACACACACACACACACACACACACACACACTCAGTTCCAGTACCCGCACCATCCCAGTGAAATCGGGTAAATCTCTCTCTCTTCCCCTACTCCCACTTGGGACCAACCTCACACTGCCCTTTCTAAAGTTTTCCTTCATTCACGCTCACCCTTGGTTCCCCAGCAATCTCTTCAAACCCTTCCTGAAAAGAGGAAGTAAGCGAATGAATTCATTTTGTATTTATCAAAACCAAAACCATTTAAGTTAACCCAAGTAAAGGAGAGGGCATGGGTGTGTCCTCCTCCTCCCGGCCAGCCAAGGCCAAGGTGGAAAGAGTCCTGTGATCTATGTTCTTCGTTAGTCAAGGTTGACCTCCCACTCCCACCCATTCGCTTTCATCCACCTGTGGAACAGCTACTGTTTCAAATTTAGTTGTTGAGGTCTGAGACTCCCCTGTACACAGTGATGCTGAAGACGCTGCACTCCGTGCCTGGGTGTTCTGTTCTGGGCAGGAAGCCAAGGTCAGAGAAAACACACAGTTACATTGTGGCTTAGTCTTTTAAAGTGTTCATTCTCCCTTCACTTCTGCCTTGTAAAATGTCTCCTTTCTCTCATAGCTCAAGCATAAATAAACAAAGAAAGAACTTGTCATCTTCCTTCCAAACAGTTTTCTTCCTCCTTGAAGCCTAGTTCCCATTGGATGAAAAGTCCAGAACATGGCACAATGATTGTATTTCTCAGAGGTTTTTTTTTTCTTTTTTCCCCTTCTAGAAATAAAAAAAAAGAAAAAAAACAACTATGCTCTATCAATATTTAATGATAGCAATTATCTTTAACTGGTGAAAGTGCCTTCCATTATATAAGGTGGAAAGACAACATTTGTCTAGCCCTTGCATAAAGATTCTTGTTCCATTACATCCACTTGGGAAGAAAAGTGTTATAAATAATTAACTCACATTGTTTCCATGAATAACAACATGGTCAGCGAGGACTTCCATCACTATGGGAACCAGCCTGGTGAGGACGCCACCAAATGGTGCACACCCTCCACTCGTGACCACGCACGAGGAAAACCCTACGTGCTGGGCCCATCCTGGTTACATAGGGTTCACCTTGAACTTACAGCTGTGAGGCTGAACATGGGCAAAACATGCTCTAAAGGGAAGCTGTGGCCACAAGCTGAGCCCTCAGCCCAGTGTGTAACACTGAGGTACAGAAGCCGCTGGGACCCTGGCGCTGTCACTCACACTCAGGCTCCTCACCTGACCTCTGGAGCTCTTACATTTCAGAGTTAGGGATGTCTAACCAGTGCCAACTTTACAAACATCGTTTTCCTATCAGGCATTAATTATTTTGTCTTGCTAAATTCTTTTTAGAAGCCTAACCTAACGAAGACTAGTATCTGGGAAAATGATAAACTGCTCTCTTAGCATTACAGCTGACCGAGGACTCGCCCACTGTTTTCTTCTCTGTGGCGCCTCTGCCATCACCATACAGGTCTCTTTCTACCTGGGAACCTTAGGAAGAAGACAATGCCTTTAGTTCAGAGCTAAGTCTCACACATCACCTTCTCTTTTCAAGCATAGAAGGACTTGTTTTCACGGCACACTCATCGCCTTGTCCTCAAGGGTGGTCCAAGATCCTAGACCAGATTCATCGTGTGCACTCTAATCTAGGGCATCTTTGATGCAGCCTCGATGCCCTCCACCCCGCAGCAGCATCTTATTGCTCATCTGTGTGGCTGAGATTTAGGGTGTCCCCCAGACTTAGATGACAAATTCCACCAACATAAAGAGTGAAGCAAGCTGCAGCCAAGCACGGTCAGAATTTAGTTAACTTGGAAAAGACAGCCTGCCTTGTTTGAAATGCCATAAGAAAAACACTTAGTCATGGCACTGTAGACCTCTGACCCAATACTGGCTGCAAAGGATGGCCTGTGTCATTAGAATTTGATGTTGAATATCGTAACAAGGGAACAGACTCCTGCAGTCCCAGCCATCACTGATGTGAGGCTGTGAGGAATCAGATTAAGTGGCTGGGAAGATGGACCAAGGATGAAGAGCACTTGTACACAATTATGAGGACTGGGGTCCTCATCCTGCATCCTGCCACACATATGCCTGTAACCCAAGCTCCAAGGAAAGCAGGGGTGGTAGATTTCTGGGGTCTGCGGGCTCCTAGCCAAAAACAGCAAGGCTCAGTTCTGGGAGAGACCCTGCCTTACCAGATTAGGCAGACAGTGGGAGAGGACATCTGATACACTCTGTGGCCTCTACACATTCAGACACACACTAGTATGAGCATCCATTCATCCATACATACATGCATACATACATACACATATATAAACATACACACACACATAAATAAATAAGAACTTTTTTAAAAATTTAGATTATGACCAGCTCAATTTTATTAGTTCATTTCTCTGTTGCTTCGAGGTTCATGGTAGGACAGGTTATATCTGAGTTCAGCAAAGTTGGCAGAATTTATAGCCTGTGACTACCACTAACCCTAGCCATGTTTTATGATCTTGTGCAATGATTAAAAATAGACTTTTGAAGCACAGTTTAGTTTTTTAAGGAGACAGTTTGGCAGCAAGGCAGTCCTTCATTCTTTCTATTGCACAGAAGAAAACAGCCCACCGAAGAAAATTCTTCTTTATGGCAGAAATCAGAAAGCATAATCAAATTTTAATCCTTTTTTTTTTTTTCAAAAACTTTCATCTCGATTGATTAGTCAGCGTTCTAAGCCCTTTATTTGGTTTACTAGATCATAAATCCAATATAATAGCACACTGAAACTAACCTGAGATCCAATGAATAGTTTGTTAGTTTTCCCTTTAATTAAAAATGATTTTCATCTAAAAGGAGACTCACACTCCTGCTTTTATATTTTATTTATCAAGAAAGGAGCTTATATTGTTCCCATATATAACCTCCCTGCTGGCAACAGCAATAGTCATGCACATTAGACAATAGCAAGTTCAAGGTTCTAGAAATATCTGTTTGTCCTTCAGAAGAAAAGGAAGTGTTGTTTAATATCATACGTCAGTTTGATAAAGGTGGGTTAAAAACGCTTCTACTAGCAGGCAGTGGACATGTACACCTTTAATCCCAGTACTCAGGAGGCAGAGGAAGAGGCAGGAGGATCTCTGTGAGTTGGAGGACAGCCTGGTCTACAGAGTGACTTCCAGGACAGCCAGGGCTACAGAGAGAAATCCTGTCTTGAAGCATACACACACACACACACACACACAGAGAGAGAGAGAGAGAGAGAGAGAGAGAGAGAGAGAGAGAGAGAGAGACCAACAACAACAAAGAATGCTTCCACTCTTGTTCTGTGGTAGCCTTCACTATCTTATATTGTAATTATCTATGAAACTGTGTGGTTTAAAGTCTACACTGTAGTATCGGGTTTTACAACCTGGCTTTGCTACTTTCTAGTTGTATGACCTTGTAGCAAGTCGTATAACATCTCTGTCTTTATTTCCTCATCTGAAAAATAAGCATCGTAACAATCTCTACCTCCGTGTTGTCAGAGTTAGGTGAGACAGTTCATATCTCAATTGGAGGAGTGCCTCACAAACAGAAATTCTTCAATAACTATTATTATCATAACTGCTATTGATCTTTCCATTTCTTTCACAAGGTTGGGAACTCTGTCTCCCTCAGCATGGTATAATTACTTGAGTGGTTATTATAGGGATTTCTTAACTCGGCTGCCTTGGCCTTGCAGCAAGACCAAAGCCATCCACCCCACCCCACCCTACCCCCTTCCCCCAGCCGTCACAGTGGAGGGGGCAGCAGCAGCCGCCAAGGTGAAAGCCATGGTGCCCTGCTGCCCAGGGAGGAGATAACGCCTCAAGCCACTATTGGGGCAGCAATAGTAGTCTGCCCCAAGCCTTGGCAGTCTAGTCTCAAGCTGCAGCAGCCCACCCCAAGCTGTGGTGGTCTACCCTCAAGCTGCTGTGCCCTATCCCGAAGCTGTGGTAGCGCTCGCTGCTTCCCCGAAGCTGTAGCCATCCACACCCATCTACCATGTGGCATGCTGCCTTCCCCAAGCTGTGGGGAGCCCACTGCACCCACTCCCCAGCCCGGCAGCCCACTGGCCCCTGCTGTAAAGGCTCACTGCACTCCCCCCACCCCCTAGAGCTATGTTTAGTCCTTGAGCGGCAGGCCACTAAAATTTCAACTGACTCTCTGTCAATCAGTCTTCCTTCCTGCCTCAGGGCAGTCAGCGCCTCCTCCTCACCCTGGGGCTGTAGAGATGGAGACAAAAGGGAGGCTTCTATCAGCGGGAGCTGTCCACGTTGACTATTCCTGCCTCGGCTAACTGCTATGAAAACTGATGCCTTTCCTGCTCCAGAATGCCTACTCTCGAGACAACCTTTCCTGCTTCCACTTACTGCCTTCACAGTGGACTCTGTAAAGTTTGGATACTTGTAAACTTTATAAGCCCTCAAGGCAGAAAAGGGGTCAAACCTCTGCCTGAGAGAGTTCCAACAGCCCAGCCCAGCCCCTTCAGACCTCTGTAACTGCCATCTGCAGCCCTTCAGTAGGATTCACCCCAGATTATGCTAATTTAGGGTGAGAAGTCTAGACAAAAACCAACCAATCCCTGAGCTTCCCACTAAAACCCACCAATCCTTGAGCAGGAGAACCAACCAATCCATGAACAGAAAGAATATATATATAGGCTGAGTCTGCCCAGTTCTCTGCTGTGTCCTCGCGGGAGCAGAGGCAGCCACTCCTGGATTCATTCCTTCTCTCCTGCATTCATCCCTCCAATAAATCTCTTTTAAGAGATTTACTGCCTGCTGTGACTCTCTCATCAGAAGAAGAGAAGAAAGAAGAAATGAAGGAGCAGAGCTCAGGCGCCAAAGCTCCTCAGCTCCTCAGCTCCTCAGACCTTAGGGAAACCCTCCCTGGGAGCTGCAACAGTTGGAGAAGGAGTAAAGCTCAGGCTCCTCAGCCCCTCAGCTCCTCAGGTGTTAGGGCAACCCTTCCCTGGGAGCTGCAGTGTCTGTTGAGGAGGCCTCCTCTCGGAACTGTGAGGTTCCTGGGCTTCTGTGCCTCAGGACACTGTCCCCACCTCAGGGCTGGTGTGCCTTCCCAGCTCTCAGAATTGTAGACACCCTTCCATGCAAGAATCAGAAGAGGCAGGCTACCCACCCACAAAACCTATAATTATTTAAGTGGAAATGGTTCAGACTTTCTCAACATTCCAAATTGTCCCAGTTTTATTTATGTCGCAGTAGAAGCAGCTGGTAGATTCGATGCCCATGTGTGGCTTATGTACCCGTGTTTCAGCACAGCTCCATGTCACAGGCTTCTCCTCTATAGTCAACACGTGTGCAGACTCCTACTTGTATGTGCCTGCCCCCCAAAAGTGAGTTTTGATGTGCAATATCAACAACTTCATATGCTGAGAGATGAGTGTGCATTTCAGTCTCCTATTTTAAAAAGTGATGGTCATGTGGCCATGGTCACATTCACAACATTAGAGGTTAGCTCTAAGGGGTGGGACTTACAGAGACTATGGGACAAGATGGTGGCCATTCAGAGAAGGACACAGAGATGCCAAGACTATTTTCATTGGCTGTCAGACCTCTTCAAAGTGCAGCAGCCCTTGGCAGTGTCACCAGAACTCTCACTCAAATGAGCTGCTGTTCTGAGACCTTCTTAGGTGTCCCACCCTGAATGCAGAATCCACGAACAGGTTTCCATCTGCCAATGCTTATTTTAAATTCGATCTTTAGAAAATCAATCAATTTTTCCCCTTGACTGCTGTGATAAAACTGGGATGTTTTTATGAACTTCCTAACAGAGTTGAAGGCGTGGCCAGCTTGCGGCCATGACTATGATTTGCTAAATATTGATCAATAAAACTATTTGTAGAGTACTTTTCAGAGCCATTTGGACTAGGTGTCTCACTCAGCACTTGTCCCCTGAACCCCACTTTTCTTCAGGCCGCCAATTTTTTTGGTATCTTACACTTGAGACCAGCATTCTTACGGCACTGAATAGAACCTATCCCCTAAAATAAATGCTTATTGAGGCTGGAGAAATGGTCCGGCCAGGAAAGTGTTTGCCTTGTAAGCATGAAGACCTAAGACTGATTCGCAAGGTGCCACATCCTAAAAGCTGGGCGTGATGGTGTGTGCTTGTAATTCTAACCCTGGACAGGCTGGGCAATAGGCAGAGCCCTTAAGCTGGCTGGTCAGCAAGGCTACACTACTTGGTAAGTTCCTTGGTAGTGAGAGACCCTGTCTCGGATAAAAAAGAGGCCAATGCCTAAGGAATGACATCCAAAGTTGTCCTGTAGCACACACACATGCGCACGCACATGCACATGTATGTCTGAACACATACAAGTAAATATGGGAAAAAAACTATACATAATGGGCGCCTCGAACTAACAGGCATAGAAACTGCTGATGGGCACTGGACAAGGCAGACCATGAGGACAGTCACAACTCCATGTCAGCTAATGTGAAGCCACTAGAGAAAATAAAATAAGGCAACGGGATGACAAATGAAAGGGCAATCGGGGAGCCACAGTCCAGGGAAAAAAAAAAAACTTCAATTCAAAAAGCCTGACACAGAAGCGAGCTCCTCTGTGCGAGGGCGTAGGAGGAAGCCAAAGAAATACTATGGAGCGTATGAAAGCCAGGTGACGTTAGCAGTCAGCAGAGACCAACTCATGTAGGGAAAAAGCCATCTTTACAGTTTCGGAAGGTTGCGCTCTCCTCCCACGAGAAGGATCGATGTTAACGGTCCAGTTTGTGCCTCGTACTTCAAGCCAACCCAAACAGCGTGAGCGCCAATGACTGGGAGAGTCAAGACAGTCCCCACAGACATCCCCACAGGCGAGCCTAGTCGAGGCAATCCCTCTTCGAGAACCCTCCCCCAGGTTCTAGATTGTGTCAAGCTGACATTTAAAGCTAAGCGTAGAATCTTCCATTCTCTTGGTCTCTCCAGTTCTTACCACATTATCATCAAACGTCTCAACTCCGTTTCCTTCTCTTTATCCCAAGTGCCTCTCAGACCCACCACCCTCCTCCCGCAACTGACGCCAAACCAGCTCACTTCTCAAACCTGTGGGTCTCAACCATCAGAAAATACATGTTTTCAACGGTCTTAGGGACCCCGACCATAAATTTATTTTAGTTGCTAATTCATAACTGTAATTTTGCTACTGAGTGCTGCCAGAAATACATGCTCTCTGGATGCTCATGACCCACAGGCTGAGAACGGCTGCTCTAAACTGATCTTCTCAAGATCACTTTGGTTGTCCCACAGTACATCCCAAGGAGCCTGAATGAACTTCAAGTTCTGTGGTGGCTTCTCTTCCTGTTATGCAAATTTCCTGTCTGTGGTCCAGCCCCACAGTGCCTCAAGCTTTAACCTCAAGGCTTCTTCTTGTGATCTTTCCTCAGGCTCACGTGTTCCTTTCACTAGGGTACTGCCTTTGTGGGTTCTTCGGTCTCACAACAAAAATCACATCCATAGGAAAGCTTTCTTTAGTTTCTCTCTTTTTTTTTTTTTTTTTTTTTTTTTTTTTTTTTTTTTTTTGTCCTTTGTCTATACCTTTTCTTCCTACTACTTGTCAAATCTTGGAAATGAAATGCTAAATCGAATGATTAGTCATAGAACCAGTGTGCCTCAGTTCACAAGCTCAGTGAGGGCAAAGGTTGCACCTTTTACATTAACCATCACCCTCAGTTGCCCAACCCAGAGCTTGCTACCTAATGGATGCTCAGCAAATATCTGAATACTAGAAGTATTCATGGGAGAAACTAATTCCCCAAGGGAAGTGGAGACACAAGTTAGAAGTGTCTACAGTTCTAATTTTTATCTATGCCTGTCTTCAGTGAACTAATAGGTTTGATGGTCTCTTTGACACTGTGGCTTACTTAAATGGAGAACTAATTATTGCATCTGATAAACTATGTATTAGACCAAAACATAAATAGATAAAATGGAAATATTAATCACATTCCTATTCGAAATTAGGTCAGTCTTCTTGCTATCTCCCAGAGCTTCTAGAATGCTGTCATGGCTGGTGCCCGGCCTCACTGCCCCTCACCTGCTGTGTGGACTAGATCAGGAAACTCCAGCAACACTAAAAGTCTGAGATCATGGCGCCAGCTGACTGGCTTCTGATGAGGGTTCTTTTCCCTGTTTGCAGATGTATATCGGTGTATGCTTGCTTTCATCTAGAGCCCACAGGCCAAATCTAGCCTGCCTCTTTTTGTGTATCAAGTTTTCTATGCATGCAGCCTCAATTCGGTTATGTTCGCATTATATAAAGTACTTTTGTGCCACAATAGTAAGGTTGAATAATTGCAGAGGTGACCTAAGAGCCCACAAACACTAAAAATTTACTACCTAACTCTTTATAGGAAAAAAGAGTGTGACAGACCTGACCAGCCTGAGCCTAGCTCCAACATTCTAGGGCTCTGTCCGCTCCAGCATCTGGTCCACAGGTTCTGCAAGGGATGCTCATGGGCTCTGTCCACTCCAGGGTCTGGGCCACAGGTCCTGCAAAGGGCACTCAGATGGATAGTTATTGTGTAAGAAAGAGATGCTCACGTTGGCAGAGGTCTTTCCTTCCTTACACTGAGGCTAACCTCCGTGCTGTTGTGAAAATGCTGAAGGAGACCTGGGGCAAAGCCCTTGCACGTAACAAATGCATTTTCTGTCTCTGTGGCTGAGTACATTCTCATTACGTCATTGTTCCAGGGGCTCTGTTGGGTGCCTAACGTAGCAGGACAAACAGCAGAGGGCTGATGTGCTCCTGCCTCACTGGTCTCCCTCGTACGCTCACGCGGGCCCTCTAGTTTGCACCACACAATTTGGCACAGGCTAAGTACCATTTTGAACTGTTTGTTACAGGTGACCTCATTCGCAAGATTTTTTTAACCCCAAACTAGACAGTTATCACCTTAGGATCCCAAATTATGCTCTTTAAAAGAGAAGTCATGGGCCTAAAGATTTGTGAGACATTAGCAATCATCTTCCAAGCCTCACAGATAAGTAAAAGTTAAGACCCAGACAAATAACTTCTTACTTCTCTTAAAGTGCCACTGTGCATCAGTACATTGAGAGTGTTTTGTTCAAAAATTCTGTTTGGCAGAGACTTGAGAAAGAATAAAAGGAAGAAATTTAGAGGAAACAGAAGGAAACAGGAAAGACAAGAACATTTTCTACTTTCTGACTTGATACGCTTTTAGTAGAATGTTCTAGAAGACACCCTGAAGTCTGTATTTTCACTCTGTGCTCTGCAGAGCACTGTCCTCAAAGAGATGTTGCAGAAGAAGAAGAAAAGGAGGAGGAGGAAGAGGAGGAGGGAATAGAGGAGAAGGAAGAGGAGGAGGAGGAGGAGGAGGAGAAACCATGAGCCTGCAGTCAGTGAAGTCTGGGGAAAAGCATCATACCAACAATCCTCTTTAAAAACCACATGGAGGGGGGCTCGAGAAATGGCTCAGAGGTTAAGAGCACTGGCTGTTCTTCCAAAGGTCCTGAATTCAATTCCCAGCAACCACATGGTGGCTTATAACCTGCAGGTACTCTTGCAGGCAGAACACTGTATATAAATAATAAATTAAAAAATCTTAAAAAAAAAAAAAAGAACCACATGGACAGCAACAAAAGCACAAAGAGAAGGTCAGGGTGCACACATGTGGTTAATGCTGATATACCCAAACATCTGACCATAAAACATTTGGCAACTTCCTTTCATAAAGCACTCAGAAGTCACTTTAGGAAAATACGTTTCTGCCCAGGGTCAGCAAATTTTACCTAATGATACTTCACAAGACAGTTCGCCATGCTTACCTTATTCATCCTGCCATTGTCTGCCACAAGTCACTCAGCGCCTGGTCCTTCCTCTCATTGTAAGTTATCTGTGCCCCACCCCCACCCCAGACAGAACAGGCAAACTCTAAGATTCCCCAGGAAGCCATCTTTGCCTTGGGCACTTCTTTTGAGAATGGCAAAGAGGGTGGAAAAGAAGACTGGGCACATCTGCACTGCTGATTGGTGCTCAAAACAGGTGACCTCCCCAGGGAATGCCTTCTCTTTGGTGTTGGTGGTATCTGCAGAAGAGAGAGAAATACACACCCACTTCTTAAGGGTTTCAATCCTTCGGAGCTCTTAAAGATGGTGCATCTTCAGACACAAGTATAGACCTCACCATAAAAAGAAACAAACAAAGAAGCAAACTTCTCTTCGCAACAGAGACCATTACAGAAAACGACAGACAATCAAAACGCAGAGTTGTAGAGCCCAACTCCAGTGGGCACATCTACAAAACACTCCTGCCCCTGAGGCTCAGGGAACATCGTAGAAGAGGGGGCAGAAAAAGACTGTGAAATCTAGAAGTTCAGGGAGTTTGCCATGAGACTGTGTCTCCTGGGATTTCAGAAGCTGCACATGTAAAGTCTCACCAACATGACTGTCCTAACATGAGCTGAACAAGGGCGACAATAGACATGCCAAAATGGACAGGGAAAAGCCCGCAGGGCCTCAACCCCACACCAAGAACTTCAGCCATCTAAGGAGTGCTGAGAGTGGGGCAAATTGTCTTTTTCAGGGAAGAGCACACCAATTGGCTATCCAATACCAAATGGGCAGCCCTGAAAGCATACATAAAAGTAATGTCATACAGAGAGAGCACGCTGTGTTTAGGAACATACAGGTATCTGCCTACACATGTGTGCATGTAACAACAATTAATGAAAAAAGAGGTCATGAATTTGAAAGGGAACAAGGAGGGGTGTATGAAAGAGTTTGAAGAAAGGAAAGGAATGAGGGAAATGATGTAATTATATTACCTCCTCAAAAAAATGAAAGAAGAAAGAAGATAGTACATTTTAGACCTACTTTCTCACTGAGTTTGACACAGATCAGAAAAGAGGGTTTTCTTGGGCTGGAGAGATTGCTCAGAGGTTAAGAGTACTATCTGTTCCTCCAAAGGTCCTAAGTTCAATTCCCAGCAACCACATGGTGACTCACAACCATCTATAATGAGATCTGGTGCCCTCTTCTGGTATGTAGGCAGACAACTATGTAAATAATAAATAAATTTTTAAATTAAAAAAAGAACGTGTTCTTCCTCAATACACCTGGAACCAGCTCAGAGCACACCCATGAGCCATTTGGAGCAAACCAGAAAGCTATGTTAAGCCAGTGGGAGAATCTGTGTCCAATTGGGCAAAGAACACATCTAGGCCAGCAAGTCTCAGCTGTGGCTAACTGTAGACATTCCCTGGAGTAATTACAACAAAGTGCTGCAGGTTCTGGACTTAAACAGGATCTTGTCTCTTGGTTCTTGGTAATACAAGTGTAAACTCTAGGTGATGGGCTTGGGTCCATCTGGGAGCTGTGACAGAGATTCTGTCCCTGAATCTATAGCCTTGGGCATTGCTTGTCTTGCCTGTAACATTCTCCGTGTGTCTTCAGGTCTGTCTCTGTGTCTTTCCTCTCTGGACACCTGTTACTGTGTCCACAATCTCCCATGTTACAAAAGGCAGGGCCACCTTGGATCTTAGTTGGCCCATACTAGTGACCTACTGTTAACTTGACAACATGCAAAGATGGTATTTCTGGAAATGAGAGCCTCAACTGGGAGTCACTATCTATCCCATGACACAATATATTGGAATAACCGGGGAGCCCTGAAATTACTGACGGAGAGACCCTGTGGTGTGGCACATCACAGCTGAGGAACTACAGGAAGGAGAGGTGAAACAACAGGCATTGTTAGGTGGAGTCAGCTCCTTGCTTAGGACCATGAGAAATGACTCCATTTTCTAGCCTGAAATCTACTCCCCATCCCTCTCCTCTTCGGAAACTAAGAACAGTCAGTGTGCATCTCCAAGGCTTCACTCCCATCTCTGTTCTTGTCAGGTCTTGTCCTTCACTCTGAGCAGGAACGTCCACTGTCCCAGCTGGGGTTGCTATTGCTATAATGAAACACCATGACCAAATGACCAAAGAAACGTGGGGAGGGACGGGTTTATTTGGCTTATGCTTCCACATCACAGTTCATCATCAAAGGAAGACAAGACAGGAACTCAAACAGGGCAGGAACCTGGAGGCAGGAGCTGGCACAGGGCCCATGGAGGAGTGCTGCTTAGTGGCTTGCTCCCCATGCCTTGCCTATCCTGCTTTCTTACAGAACCCAGGACCACCAGCGCAGGGATGGTCCCATCCATCATGAACTGGACCTTCCCTCATTAAACACTAATTCAGAAACTGTCCTTCAGAGGGATCTTATGGAGGCATTTTCTCAATTGAGGGTCTCTCTTTCAGAAAGCTCTAGTTTGTGTCAAGTTGACATAAACTATGAAACACCCACACACCACAACACAACCTCGGACTCTGTCTGTGTCCTGTGCTTTTGCAGGCCAAGTCCACACTCTCCCTATGAGCAGAGTGGGACCCTGCTGCCCATCTGGCTGGGATCTCATTAATGCCACCTTCTGCTACCGGTCCAGTGTGCTTAAATCTAAACAACAACAAAAATCACTCTGTGCACCTCTTTATTAAATCCCACTTTCTAATCCTCTGCTTCTGAGAGTCTTTCAAAATGGTTGTTTTCTCAGTAAATGAAAGTTCCAAAACGACTCCTGACCTAAACCAAGTAGCACATAGTATAACTAAACCAAGTAGCACATAGTACACCTAAACAAAAGCCTTCCCTGTACAAGTTCATTCTCCGCACACACCCAAGGGAAGTGAGCGTATGCATCCACCAGGGGATTTGTAGGAGAATGCTCTTAGCCATAGTAGCCAAAATCTATAGGTAGACTTCCACCAACAGGTGGACAAGCTGAAGTGTATTAATACAACAAAACACTAAACATCAGTTCAAAAAATACCTTAGATGGATGTTTTAAGTTGCTAGAGATGAGATATGATAGATATTGATTTACATTCAGAATTTTAGACTCACTGAGATAGGAAAATGTTTTCTTCAAGGTTGCCAAATACAAATAGCCAAAACACTATGAATGTAACATTAATATAGTTCTTGATTGTTTTGTGGTTCTTCTTGCTCTATGTAGTTTGATATATGTCGATGCCGCCCCCGACCAGCAGGAAAGACACCAACACCGGGAACTCTTCTTGCAGCAGTTTATTCAGGAACCTTGACTACCGGAGTGACCCCGGGAAAAGCTCCCACAGAACCTTTATAGTGTGCCTGGTCCTATCAGAGACTGCCACATTGTCGCTCTTGGTTGGTGCGTATGGATCACGCCACCTCACGCTATGCCTTCAGGCATGTGCATAAGGGGCTCACTCAAGGGCACATTGCGCATGCGCATAAGAGGCTCACTCAAGGGCGCATTGCGCCGGGGAAGCAGCAGGGGGCGCTGCTATCTGTGGCTCTCCATAGATAGATAGATAGATAGATAGATAGATAGATAGATAGATAGATAGATAGATAAAAAAAATAAAAATATATTACCTAAAAAAATTTTAAGTAACTGTAAACACAATACCATGGCTACATTCAGTGAGGAAAGCCCAACCCCACAGTGATGCCTGTGCAATTGCATTCAACTAACATTCAAGAGTATCAGTGAGAAACATCAGAAGAACAGTTGCCTCTGGCAGTGGAAGGAGAAAGAAACAGAGTAGAAACTGATGGCAAAGAAGCAAATAGGACATCCTCAATCTCTTCCGCGTCTTGTGGGAAGTTATGGCTGTGTGTGTGCATACATCTAAGTCTAGCTTGCTTTCTGTACGTTACTGTGTGTATGTATACATCAACAAATATTTCTTAAAGAGAAAGAAGATTAAAGGAGAGGCTAGGTTCCCTTGGTGACACTAATAGTTGAATTAAGACGTTCTAGATTCATAGCACCAACTAACTCTAACTAATCTTTTAATCAGTTATCTATTTTTGTCACTTGGTGCATCTCATCACAACCTCAAATGAACTGTTTTCATCTTCATTTAAGGAATCAGTGCACATTCATATCTCTGTCCCAAAAAAACCCCACCTTTTTGTTAGGTCTTTTAAAATCTGTCCTCTAATATCTGTGCCTAAAGAGCTGTTGGCATGTCCTAAAATTGTTTGTACTGAAAAGGATGCTGGGAATTTGTGGCCAGCCTCTCATCATCAGACCATGAAGGTGAGCCCTGAGAAATTGATGGACCTGCCCACGGCATCACAATTATAAGTGGCAGAAAGGAGGGGTAGAAACCAGCTCCCCTGCCCCACTTTGATGCTTTTTCTCTTTCTACTGATAATATTCTGTCTTCTCAGAAGTTGAATATCCAAGAAAAAGTCAGACAAATTTGGGACTTGATTAAACCGATGGATAACTGTCTACTCTGTAACAACAGGGCAGCTCTCCCAAATCTGCAGTGCATAAGATTTATTTTACTCACTCATGTTACACAGAGCCAAAACATTGATGTGTGTGTGTGTGAGAGAGAGAGAGAGGAGGGGGAGAGAGAGAAAGAGAGAAGAATGGCTTTCTTTTTCTCAGAATGACTGCAAATGTCTTCTGAACTCAAAGTAGAATCCATTCAGTGTTACCCTGCTAAAGAACAAATTGATTTAATTAAGGCAAGAAAATATCAGCATAACTGTGAATGGCAAATTATAACAGTAACCAACGTAATTACTCTGACACTGAAAGAAGAAAGGGTCCACTCAGGAGCCACATGTAGCTTGGGCTTGGGTTTGCTTCCAATGCTGATAAAGCAAGCTGGTGTTGAAGACTCTCCTCAGAGATTCTCACTGAGATCCATGCTTTGGTATGAGAGATCAGACTTATCTCAGCACTTAATTACATTCATTTATTCATCCGTAGGGGATGCACACATACCAGAGGGAGCATGCAGAGGTCAGAGGACTGCTCTCAGCAGTCAGTTCTCTCCTTCCTTTGGCCCCAAGGACCAAGTTCATAGCATGAGCCTTGGTGGAAAGTGCTGTTGTTACCCATGAGCCAACTCCCTGGCTCTTATCTCCTGACTTAAACCACCCAAATGGACAAGCATGTTTCGTATTAGTCAACTTTCCATTACTGCGGGAGAGCATACCTGGAAAATTCAACCTAAAGGAAAAAGAAGGATTTGATTTTTGGCTCAAGCCTTTGGAGACTTTCATCTGCAGACACCCAGCTTCATTGTTTCTAGAGCTGTGACGAAGAAAAGCATTGACAGACAGGCTCATAGATTCAAATGCTTGGTCACCAGCGAGTGTTACTATTTGAAAGAATTAGGAGGTGTAGCCTTGTTGGAGGGAGTATGTTGGGGGGGTTTCAAACCCCCAAGCCAGTCCCAATGTCTCCCTCTCCATGCTGCCTATGGATCCAAATGCAGAACCCCAACTACTTCTCCGGCAACTTGTCTGCCTGTGTGCCCCCATGCTCCCTCCAGTGATGAGACTGGACTAAAGCTCTGAAGCAGTAAACAAGGCCCAGTTAAATGCTTTCTTTTATAAGAGTTGCAGTGGGGATAAGCTGAGGTCAAATGTTAGGGGAGGAGGGCTCCCCTTGCTAAGGACTAGGGGAGGGAGAGAAAGGGGATGAGGGAGGGGACAGAATCGGAAGGTGATGAGGGAGGCGGTGTCAATTGGGATGCAAAAAATTCAGACTGCAAAACAAGCAGGTAACTAAAATTGCTAATCCCACTACATGGCAATAGCTCTGAGATTGGCTGAGATACGAAGGTCTGTGCGCAGACAAGGCTCCATGTTGATCACATATTCTCTGTGACTTATAATTAGAGGCCATTTTTAGCACGGTGTGAAGGATGATTTGCAGATGTCTTAATTCTGCTCGTACAATGAGCAGAGAGCCAGCCTTAATTGCTCCGTACATCCTGCACACCTCATAGAAACACAATGCTAGAACTGTATAATGCTTGTGAGAAATTATGTTTTCAAAACAAAAGAACTGGACACCGATGCTCAATTGACCTGACAGGATTCATTCTTCCTCTCAGCAAGCTGGATGCTGACATCCTGCATCCTCCATGTTCCAGCCCCAGGTGCCTCAGCTGCTGTTACCCATCAGAACAGGACAGCATTGAAGAAAGCATCTGATTCCAATTGGTCCAGCATTTCAGACTGTCCCACACAGGACTCCTATTAAGCCTAGAATTTTGCAACATTTGGAAAATGGACCACAAATGCTATCCCTGGCTTACTTAACCATTTTGCCCAATTTTTTTTTGGGGGGGAGGGGACTTCAAAGGTATTATTCGCCTTAAATCAGCCTGAAGAAACCTTAAGAGAACAACGTCCCATTTCCTCTAAGGGGGGTTGGATAGGTTTCTGTTTACCCTCTTGGTCTACAGATGCTTACTTTCAAAGGGAGTTGGTTATAAGTATTATTGCTCTATTACAGAGAGGAAAATAGATTTGACTCAGGAATGTCTCTCTTTTCCTTTATCTTTCTTTTGTAGGTAAGGAGATAAGAGCTGAAAAGAAAGTAGATAGGCCATGGGCCCAGGGGGAAACTAAATATTATTGTTCCGCTACAGGAACATAGCAATAAAATGACTCCTAACATTCTGCTGTACCCATAGGTCAGTGTCTCACTAAGCCATCATCAGAGAAGCTTCTTCTTGCAGTGGATGGGAATGTGCAGAAAGTGAAAGACCTTAGAACACTCAGTCTTAATGGGATGTTGTCATCAAACCCCCTGCCTCAAGCTCAGGGAAGCTATGGGGGAGAGCCAGAAGGAATGGAAAACACTAAGGAAACAGTGTCTTCTGGACACATGTGAGACTGAAACAGCATGCACAGGGCCTGCAGGTTCAAGCCAGACAGTGAGTAAGGAGAAATTCCCATCCCCAATCTTATCTCCAGTTGGCATCTACTTACGAAGGAAAAAAAGTTAGTTTTCTCTAATTGGGTCTCACTGGGTATATTAACCACACTTGAGGCCCATGCCCAACAGTCGATGGCCGACACCAAACAAACTCAGTGGTAGTTTTGTGTGTTTCTTTTGTCTCATATTGTTTTGCTTGGACATTTTCTGTCTTATTGATCTTTTGCTTTTATATTATAGTTTCCAATTTTTTGTTTTTTATGAGTTGGGTTTGTGTGTGTGTGTGTGTGTGTGTGTGTGTGTGTGTGTGTGTGTGTGTATTTCTTGTGGGGTGGTTTTTTTGCTGCTTTTTGAAATTCTGATTTTTTTGGTTTTGTCTGTTTGGAAGGAGTTGAGGAGGGGAAATCATGATCAGAATATATTGTATGGAAAAAAAAAGCTTTTTCAATAAAACAAAATTTTTTAATTACCCCACAGATATGCCCACAGGCAAATCCAATGGTGGCAGTTCTTCAACTGCAGATGTCTCTTCCCAGGGACTCATCTAGTTTGTATGAATTTGACAAAAATTAACCAGAACAGGGGGTAAACAAATATCACATGTTTTCTCTCAGATGCAGAATCAGAAGAAAAGGAGAGACTGGCAGACGCATAGAACTAGAAAAGGGACAAGTTGGAGGAAGAGAAGGCGGACCGTGGGAGGAAGGAGGCAAGGGTGATGGGGTTAGGGAGGTGGATCAGTTAACATGCCCGATAGCAAGCACAAGGCCTTGGATTTGGCCCCAACACCTAAAAGGAGGAGGGTGCGCTCATCACCTTCATTGTGGTGATGTTTTTCTTGTTGTACATATTTATTATGAGTCTTCAGACTCTAGTTTAAGAGAATGTACTTTGTTAGCTGTTATATTAAATTAGAGCTTTCTATGTTTAATACGGAACTATTTGTTATCATCAAACTCCGTGTGATGTTGTCCTTCCCCCGTTTCCTGAATGACAAAGTCAAGGACCATGATTTCTAATAAGCATGTGTGATATTTGAAATGTGGGGGTTTTTTCACCATGGTCTCTTAAATAAGCCAAGACGAGAATCTACCAACACAGCACAGTGAGGGAGAAACTATTACCTCACCAATTCGAACAAGCTCCTTTCATCAGGGCCAATTAACTGAATTCTTCTGAAGATTTGCAGAACTCGAAATCCACCCATCTATTTCCCTCTGGCAATGAATTGGGCTGGTGGCTGCCCAGGGTGACGCCTGCCGTACTCTCCTCTTCCACAGGATCCTCCTAACATCTGACAGTTTCTCTAGGTAAGAAAAATGTCACCTCACCAAGCAGGAGACCATCTCCCACCGCATCAGGACCACAGCGACCACTTAACATCAGGGATTACTCAGTGCCTCTGTGCGAGCTAGATCAGTGGCCCTGGCAGGCCACTCCTATGTACAGGCGGGAAGCAGTCTGTGCCCTCCAGCTCTGAGACTACAGAGCCGAAGGGTGGCAAGGCTGCTGGAACTGCATTCACAGAAGACTGTTGTCTCCGGTGAATACAAAATCAAATTAGCACCTTGTTTTCCAGTGAGTAAGGAATTAACACCGTGCTTCCTACCCTCTCTTGGGGCATCGGTGATAGAAATATCTTCATTTAGCCATTTTGCTGGAGTTCTGAGTTATTTTTCAAGAAAACAATTTGCGAAACTGTTGAGGAGATTTCACTTTCTAAATCCAAATCTCCACAAAACTAACTACCTTCTTAATTAAGAAGACTGTCAAAGGCAAGTTTCAACTGTACTAATGAACTTGCAAATTCCAGAAGCTTTGAATTAAGAGTGTATTTGCATACGAAAACAATGGTTTTGCACATACACACACACACACACACACACACACACACACACACACACACACACACACGTGCTTCATTCTGTAAACCTGCAGAGGGCTGACTGTAATAGTGAAGACTTTGGGAGTTCAGAGGGAGTTTATTCTGGTGCGGTGAGTTTTTATTCTGGGGTAGGAGGAAATATGGTTTATACGAACAAAAACAGTCACAATAATAAGTACGTGTGCAATACGGGCTAGTATGTAGTAATACTGTAAGTAGCACTTGAATTGGAAAAGGGGTTAAAGCTCGGTCCATGAGCCACTAAACACCCTCGTTCCCTAAAACATATTTAAGGTACAGATCCTGGGCCTCTCTAGCTCTGCCGACTTTTTGCAGACCACCAGCCTAAGTGACACATAGAGAGTTACAGGGAGAAGCTACTGTGGCTGAGGAAGGGTTCAGAAAGGCGTGGTTGGTGAGCAGGATTCCTTTGGGATCAAACTGCATTCTAGAGCAAGGTGCCAGGACTCCCAAAGCCCACTAAACCCATTAAAGCAATGAGAACGCTAAGTTGGTTTTACTTTTATTTTTAGCTCAAAACCCAACTTTTATGGCCTCAGAAAACTAGTCAACATCTGGTAAGGAGCACAGAATATTTTTTTAAACCCTCCAGAACAAGAGCTTTGGGGCATTTCATCCTGTCCTACTTTCATCCTACCATCCCTTGCCAATACACTGGCCATGAAAACCAGGCTCTTTGTAAGCACCAGTGGGGACAAAATATGTTTAGAGTCGTCTGAAGACCCACCTCACTCTTCGGCCTATTTGCAGCATCCCTGGAAAGCCCAAAAGCCGCCAGGCCAGGGTAATTCTTACTATGGTCCTCGCTCAGAGCTCTTTCAACCTTTTCTCCCCGAGAGCATCAGTTGAACACAATCTGTGGGGATTGTGTAACATTACAGCTGCCAGAGGTGGCAATAACACTTGTGACAAATGAGAAACCAACCAAAAGTTTAAAATGAAATGCTGGGGACATCCATTCCTGGGTGCTTAGGAGGCCGTGCATCAAGCTGTGCATATTTCTCACCTGTTATTGATTGGGGGAAAGGAGGAAGTAAAAAGCTAATGGAGTGTTGTAAACTGTCTCCCAGAGCACTGAAGACATCACCCAACACACAAAGATGCCCTCAACAGACACTGAGCTCTGTCCAAATGAGCTGTCCACTACGCTATCTGAATAGAGACGTCAGTGGCAGTGCAAATGGAAAATCCCCATGGCAGAATTCACTCTGGAAAGTCACTAACAGCAACAAGTCAGAAGCAAGCAGGGACTTGGTTTTCAGAATTGTCAAGCTGAGTTAATTTAAATGCCCACCTTTGACAAGAGGTGATGAGATGTGCAAATAAACAGGTAGGAATGGGCAACGAACAAGCCATACAAGTTATCCCTGAGGATGGTCAAAGGTGGGACTTTCAAAGGCTTTAAATTAACTATTAAAAACTTATTCAAAGACCTAGAGAAACCTAGGTCTAAAGAAGCAAACAAAAAAAAATTCATCAAGTAGAGAACATAATAAAGAAACTATGAAAAGAACAAAACAGGCCGTGGTACACGCCTTTAATCCCAGCCCTTGGTAGGCAAAGGCAAGTGGATTTCTGTAAATTCCATGCCAGCCTGGTCTACACTGAGAGTCGCAGGACAGCCAGAGCCACAATATGAGACTCTGTCTCAAAAAACAAACAAACAAAAAAGACATACTAAAAAGAAAAAATATGAAAATTTCTGTTTTGAAACAAAAGATTCATAACAGACCCAAGATGGAAAAGCAAAGAAGGCGTGAACTTGAAAATAAGTCAACTGGATTCATATATTCTGAAGAAGAGAAATAGGAAAATTGGTGACACCTCACAGACCAAGGAACCCTACCAAACATGCTAACACACACCATAGAAACTCATACATACAACACACATCATAGAAACTCATACAACAGACATCATAGGAACTCAAGCTAACACACATCATAGGAACTCAAGCTAACACACATCATAGGAACTCAAGCTAACACACATCATAGGAACTCAAGCTAACATACATCATAGGAACTCAAGCTAACACACATCATAGGAACTCAAGCTAACACACATCATAGGAACTCAAGCTAACACACATCATAGGAACTCAAGCTAACATACATCATAGGAACTCAAGCTAACACACATCATAGGAACTCATGCTAACACACATCATAGGAACTCAAGCTAACACACATCATAGGAACTCAAGCTAACACACATAGGATCCTCAGGAAATAAAGACGAAAAAAGACTATTTAAGGAAATAGAATTCCCAAACTTCCAATATTTGATGAAAATAAAGTATCTGTCCAGTTGAAAAGGTTAGTGAACTGCAAGCAGAATAAACGCAAAGACATTTGAACTAGAAACATCATAACTGAGGTCTGAGGAGCCAAAGCATTCCTTGCAGGATAGGAGCTGGGAGAGGAATCAGGGTCTGCAGAGGTCTGAGGGGAGCAGAAGCTACGACCGTAAAGGGTGGCTGGAATCCAGCTTTGAGAACGACCCCAGCTTGAAGTAGCAAAGGCAAAAACCAAGACATCAGCAATGAAAATGGAAATGAGTAAAAGAGAACACATTAAAGCCAACTCGACAGACCTGATAACGAATACCATAGGTGAGGCGAGCCGGAAGCGTTCAGAAATGGCCCAGGGTTTTCAAGTCTACCATAGCAAGGTGGGAAATCCACTAAAAGCATAGAAAGGGAAATGAAGAATCTTCTGGTTTAGGCTACATGACACCTAAAGCACAGACAAATAGAACCATAGGGATTTGGCATGGGGGCCCTGTGGGGAGGTAGGTGGGGGGGCCTGTGGGGAAGTGGGGGGCCCATGGGGAGGTGGGCAGGGGGCCTGTGGGGAGGTGGGCAGGGGGCCTGTGGGGAGGTAGGCAGGGGGTCTGTGAGGAGATAATTTTAAAAATGTCAGCATTAGCTCTTCATCAAAAGTCTGGTTGAATTCTGCCCTAAAGCCATCTGGCCCTGGCGTTGTTGTTGTTTATGTTGTTGTTGTTGTTGTTGTTGTTGTTGTTGTTGTTATTGTTGTTGTTGTGAGACTTTTCATAATTACTTGTATATCATTAAGGGTCATATGTCTCCTCAAATTGCTTATCTGATCTTAATTTAACTGGCAAGTGGTATGTTGTTTAAAAGTACCCATTTCTTCTAGATTTTTCCAATTTGGTGCAGTACAGGTTTTGAGAAGTGTGTATTTATAATTCTCTAGGTTTTCTTGATGTCTGTTGTTACATCCCACTTTTTATTTCTAATTTTGTTCATGGATATTCTTTCTCTGCCTGTTAGTTAATTTGCCGTGGGTTTGTCAATCTTACTGATTTTCTGAAAGAGCCACCTCTTTGTTTCATTGATTCTTTGTATTGTATTTTGTTTGGTTTTGTTTCTGTTTTATTGATTTCATACATGAGTTTGTTATTTCTTGCTTGCCACTCCTTTTGGGTGTCATTTCTTCTCTTTCTTCTAGAATGTCAGGTATGCTTTTAAGTTGCTAGTATAAGATCTTTCCAATTATTTTATTTTAGAGCTATGGACTTGCCTCTTAGAATGACCTTCCTTGTGACCCCTGAGTTTGAGTATGTTGTATATTCAGTTCTATTCAATTCTAGGAAGTCTTTCTTAGTTTCTATCTTAACACGTTTTTCACTGTGTAGAGAATTGTTCAGTTTCTGTGAGCGTGTAGTCTTTCTGTCATTTCTATTGTTGACACCCAGCTTGGATCCACAGCAGTCAGGTGGGATGCAGCTATTTTAATTTTCTTGTGGCTGTTGAGAGCTGCTTTATGTCTGAGTATGTGGTCAGTTTTGGAGAAAGTTCCATGAGGTGCAGAGGAAAAGGATATTCTTTTGTGTTTAGGTGGATATTCTGTACGTACCTGTTAGGTTCTTTTGGTTTTTAACATCAGTAGCTTCAGCATTTCTCTCGTTTTTATCCAGAGGCCCCGCCTATTGGCAAGAATGGGGTGTTGAAGTTTCCCACTGTCAGTGTGTGAGAATCAATATGTGACTTAAGCTGATGTAGTGTTTCTTTTTACAAACTTGGATGCCCTTGTGTTTTGGGGCATAGATGTTAAGGATTGAAATGCCACCTTAGCGGGTTTTTCCTTTGATGAGTATGTAGTGTCCTTCCTTATCTCTTCTGATTTGTTTTGGTTTGAAGTTTATTTTGTCAGACCATAAAATGGCTGTACCAACTTGTTTCTTGGGTCCATTTGCTTAGAATAGCTTTTCCTCCAACCCTTTACTCTGAAGTAACCTCTATCCTGATGACGAGGTGTGTTTCTTGGATACAGCACAAGGATGAATCCTGTTTTCACATCCATTCTGTTAGTCTGCATCTTTTAATTAGGGAATTGAGACATTTACATTGAGAGATATCAGTGAGCAATGTTTCTTGGTTCCAGTGATGTGGTGATGATGGAAGGAGGGGTTGATTTGCTGGGATTATTTATTCCCAGTGATTTCTCAGGTGTAACTAACCTCTTTAGGTTGGAGTTAACCTTCTAGCACCTTTTGTGGGGCTGGATCTGTATATTGTTTACATTTGCTTTTATCACAGACTGTCTTATTTTCTCCTTCTATTGTAATTGAAAGTTATCTCATGGCATCAGCACTCCCTTAGGGTCTGTAGCACATTTGTCAAGGTCTCTTTTGCTTTTAGAGTCTCCATTGAGAAGTCAGGTGTTATTCTGTTTGTCTTTAATACATTACTTGGTCTTTTTCCCTTGCAGCTTTTAATATTCTATTTTTTGTTTTGTTTTGTTTAGTTTTGTTTTCAAGACAAGGTTTCTCTGTGTAGCCTTGGCTTTCCTGGACTCACTTTGTAGACCAGGCTGGCCTCAAACTCATAGTGATTCACCTGCCTCTGCCTCCTTGAGTGCTGGGATTACCAGCATGTGCCACCTTGGCTGGCTCTTAATATTCTTTGTTTTTTATATTTAGTGTTTTAATTATTGTGTGCCAAGCGGATGTTCTCTTCTGTCTCAATCTGTTTGGTGTTCTATATTCTTCTGGTACCTTGATAGGCCTCTCCTTTAGCTTAGGAAATTTTTCTTCTGCAATTTTGCTGAAACTATTTTCTGTGTCTTTGGCCTAGGTTTCTTCTCCTTTCTCTATTTTTATTATTCTTAGATTTGATTTCCTTATAGTGTACAAGATTTCCTGGATATTTTATGCCAGCAATCTCTTAGATTTAGCATTTTTCTTTGACCATTTCTTCTATCATGTCTTGAACGCCTGAGGTTCTCTCTTCCATCTCCTGTGGTCTTCTGGTGAGACTTGCCTCTGGGGTTCCTTTTAAAGTCATTAAATTTTTCATTTCCAGATTTTCCTCACTTTGGGTTGTTTGTTTAATTGGTTCTATTTCCATATTCAGATCTTGAACTGTCTTAGTCATTTCCTTCCACTGTCTATGTTTTCATAGATTAATGGATTTATTAATTTCCTCTTTAAGAACCTTTATCATAGTCAGAAAAGCTGGTATAAGGTCTTCTGTGTGTGTGCTTTGGCTATTCTGGCATGTCCAGGGACCGCTGTGGTAGGTTGCTGGGCTCTAGCGGAGACAAGCTGTCCTGGGTGTTATAATCTTCACTCTGGCGTCTTGGCATCTAGGTTTGGGATGATCATAATTTCACGTGCTGAGATCTCATCTTGTCTTTGTTGGGTAGGTGTTTTGTCCTTGATTCATGTTGCTCTCTGGTTCTTAGACAGGTGTGGTGGCTGTGTGTGGCCTAGGGGCAGAATTCCTCTGTGATTCTGTGAGGTGCGGCCACTGGAGGTTCCTCGCTAAGTGTTTCTAGGTATTAAGAGATGACATTAGGAATGGAGATGACCTGGTTGGGGGGAGGGGGTGACAAAGGGCGTCCACAACAGGAAGGGAAGCAGGTGTTCCACCAGAATCTGCTTAGTCCCCTGGGAATGGGGGCAGAAGGTGAGGAGAGGCCACAACAGGTAGTCGGCTGCAGCACTGGGCATGGGGCTGAGGGACTGGATTTGAAGAAAAGCAGTAGAGTGAGTGGAGGTCTGAATCTTGCCTCAGGCTTCACTGGTCTACTTGCTTCTCTGGCAGGTTTGGCTGGACGGTTCCCAGGGGATGTCTGCTGGAGCTGGAGCCTGGGGTGATGACGTGAGTTGGGGGAGGAAGGTCGGAGAACACGAGCTGCATGAGCCACTGGAGATGGGGGCAGAGGCAGGGGAGGATGCAGCAGGTGGCCTGCTGCACAGCTGGGGCCAGGCGGGGCTATGGGATTTAGAGGAGAGGAAGGCAGGGTGAAGGCCCAGTTAGGCTACCTGTTTCCCTTGCCTGAGCAGCCTGTGGGAATGTCTGCCGGATCTGGGGAGGGGATAAAGTGATGAGCACAGGGAAGGAAGGCTAAAGAGGACCCACAGGAGCTAGGAACATGGGGGGAGGGAGGCTGACATAGCTGGTCTGCTACAGAGATTGGGGTGAGTCTGTGGGACTGGATTTGGAGTCATATTCAGGCTTTTTTGTTTTCTGAGACAGGGTTTCTCTGTGTAGCCTTGTCTGTCCTGGATTCACTTTGTAGACCAAGATGGCCTCGAAATCACATCGATCCACCTGCCTCTGCCTCCCAAGTGCTGGGATTAAAGGCGTGCACCACCACGCCTGGCATATTCAGGTTTCTTAAAGGATGGAATTGTTGCATTCACAGGGAAAGGAAGGGATACAATGAAAGCAAATTATGTTAAGCAAAATAATCCAGACTCAAAGGGCTAAATACTTTACATTATGTCTCACATACAGAGAGAGAGAGAGAGAGAGAGAGAGAGAGAGAGAGAGAGAGAGAGTGTGTGCATGCATGTGGTGGGTGTGGAGTGTATGTGGGTGTGGTGTGGGTGTGGGCGTGGTGTATATGTGTATGTATACATGCATGTGGTATGTGTGTGTGTGTGGTGTGTATGTATGTGTGGTGTACATGTGTTTGTGCAGGCATTGGTGTGTGTGGTATGTTTGTGTGTGTATAAATATGTATGTATGTATGTGTGATGTGTGGTGTATGTGTGTGTGTGTGCTAAAATTAGAAGAGTTACCAAAGAGAAAGAAGCAGTCTTAATGGAGGGAGGAGGAAGAAAGTAAGAGTAACGGATGCACGTGACATGAAAATAGAAAAGAGGATGCTAGGTGGGGAAGAAGAAAAGAAACAAGAGGAGTGGGGGACAAAAAGGACCATGGGGTGAATAAGAACAGAGTAAGTAGAAAACACCATAATGGACCCCATAGAGGGCCTTTGGTTTGTTGGCGTTGAGTCCCCTCTGTGTCCGTACAGTTTAGCAATATCTTTTCACATTGGATCTAGACTTTGGCCAGTGAGAAATGGGCAAACGTGAATTAAGTTGAGGCCTATAATAAAATTCCACGTGAACTGCCACTCACTTGGGAACAAGCTTGAGCTAGTCTGCTGGCAGAATGTGAAAAGCACACGAACTGTCCGTGCCAAGGTCACTCCACTCACCAGCGCTGCATGATGTAATTCAGGAAAGACCAGCAGAGCGACCTAGGCAGGCCTTTAACTCATGTGACATAGGAAGCTGCTGGGGTCTGTTGTTTTGTCTCACAGAGCCGAGGGCCGGCTTTGAATTCAATATTTAGCCAACAACGGTGTGAACTGCTGACCCCTCCAAACTCCGTCTCCAAAAGTGCTGGGATCACATGGAAATCATAAGCACCTCCACGGCCAGCCCAGGGCCTGTCATTTCAGCCATGAAATTTGAACCTATCCAGAGGCAATTACTAACGCAGACACTTCCAAAGCCCAGACCCCCAGACAGCCACAGCACCGGCCTGACAGCCACACTGCACCATTTCGCACTGTGGTGCCCATTCACAGCCACACTGTGTCCTCGATGTGTGGTACAGAGCCCATTCAGCCACATGCGACTCCCCTGAGGGAGAGCACCAGCAGAAGTCCAGCTGCCTCTCCCCTGCGCGCCCTTCACCTTTAACTACATGGGGAGGAAGCGGGAAGAGCACGGAAGTGAGCTTGAGCTACCGACTGCACGTTGCAAAAGGAGCGATTTCGCTTGGCTGCACATTTCCAAGCGAGTGTCAGCCCCTAAGCATTTTAAACCTGGAGAGCAATCTGAATAATGCATGTGCATATCTATACATAGAGATGCCTTTGTGTCTATATGGCTTTTAATGAGTCATTGCAAAGAAACATTTAGAATGCTAAACTAGGAGGGGTTTCTTCACTCCCACTTGGCTTTCTAGACACTGAGGACATCAGTCACTAAACTTGACACCAGGAGCTTCATTGCTTTTCAAATTTACGACATTTTTCAGTCCATTGTCTTTAAACTGTCACCCTTCGTGGGCATCTGGCACAATTCTCAGCTCCTGGAGAGCTCACCACCCTAGAAGTGGTGGGCTAGTGGGCATAACCACTGGCTGATGCCCAGGATAGCAAATATTCTCTGTGAGCCTCCTCTGGTGGCATCAGTAGCTTTGTCCTCTGCCCTTAGCTCAAAGGGAAATAATGAAGATTGTGAGTGTCCATCCCAAACACCGAAGACAAAAACTGGCCGGTCATCCCACCTCCCTGAAGACTCTCCCTGACAGCCCAATGGTTTATGGCGCTGCTACCAAAACGGCACCAATGGTGCGCATCTATCTCATCGGTCTCTTGAGAAGACCGTTGCGTATCCGATTTTCTCTGTGTAAAATGGGCTTGTTTGGGCCTGCTGAACTGTCTCATTTATTTTCTGAGATGTGTGACCGATAGGCTCCATCCTCATCTCCAGAGATGGCATTCTGCAAAGACAGCGTCGGTTCCCACTCTTTGAATTTGAGTATGGTGGAAGAGCCTCGAGAGAGGGGTCAGAAAACTTGTTTCTAAACCAATGCGTGTCCCACTCATGTCTGGCACATCTAATCAGGTTTCTTCTCTACAGAAAGGATTTGATAACCTCAACACTGAACACTTACTATATCATTAACAGCTTTTCCTGTCTCCTGTTCCTGCCAAAGAATGGCTATTATATTTCAGCCTGGGTGGAATTTCCAGCCTGTACATCCTCACACAGATACATTGTATAAATTTTCTGAGTATTATTCTTAAGTAAATAAAATAGGTTTGAAAAGACTGAAAAGGAACCAAGTGAATTCATTCAGCAGATCTACGTTGAGCATTTATTATGCACAGGGCCCTAATCCAGAGGCATAGGGAAATAGGAAGAGAACATTTACAACAGTGACAGCCCCTAATTCTTTCCCTACAGAAAATAGAGAGTAAGAGACAAGGTCCTAGCCTCTGTCCAAATGCACAGTCCGTTTAGCAAAGGCTGGTTTGGTTTGCTTTGAAGCCCGCACCTTGAGCATTCTAGCAAAGGACTTCCCCGGCCCCAGCAAGTGTAGCAAATGTTACTGCTCCATCCTCCACGGGCTGCTGAATTTAGCCCCAAGAATAGACTAAAACCTTTCACCAAAAAATGGTGTTAATAGTACAGACCTTCTAGCTCCTTCTAAATAGCTGCAAAGGTAATTTACTCTCTGAGAACTGTTGATGTTGTCAAATTGCCCAGCATGGCGTCTCTATTATAGTTTTTATCTTCTTAGCCTTCCTTCATCCCTGTCATCTCCTTTTCCTGAATCTGACTTTTCCTTTGTCCCTCCTATCTCAAAGGCACTCAAAATAATCTCTGCTGAGAGAGCAGAACCACCCAGCATCTTCTCCACTCAACAATGAGGAAAGGATGCACCCTTCTCTCTTTCATTCCTGGATCTCTCCTTGGTGGATGCTTAAATCAAAACAAACCAACCAACACACACACACACACACACACACACACACACACACACACACACCCCAAAATAAAACAAAATCCTAAAATCCAAGAAGATAAAGAAAATCTGTAATGTCCATAATTTGTCCCAAGCAATCATCTTTTTAAAAAAAAAATTGTCACCGGGCGTGGCGGCATACGCCTTTAATCCCAGCACTTGGGAGGCAGAGGCAGGTAGATCACTGTGAGTTCGAGGCCAGCCTGGTCTACAAAGCGAGTCCAGGATAGGTAAGGCTACATAGAGAAACCCTGTCTCTAAAAGGAAAAAAAAAAAAAAAGAATTAAAAAAATTGTCAGCTTTCTCATGTTAAGTGGGGGGGGGGGGGGGCGCAACTAATAACAGGACAGGATTTTTAAAAATCATGTTCCATGAGTTTCTGTCTTTAGAGAATTAGACAGCAGTGACAGGACGTGGAAGGGCTCCGCTCACCCTACAAGTGCCTTAAAGAGTCACTGGAACCAAATATTTACACAACAGAATACCCTATGCGCTGCTGTTGTTGCTCCAATTAATTAATTTGCAATGCAACTCTAACTCTTAGCACCCCTCCCCACAGGAGCCCAGCCCACCTGAATAAGACGCCTATGGTTTTTTTTTTTTCAGGTTTAATGAGCACTCATTAGGTATAAGTCTTTATGAAAGATCGTTTGTAACACAGGGAAAAGAAACAAATGGACTAGCTTTAAAAGTGTTTGGGCTACACTTACTTAATGAGCTCTATCCTAAAGGAGAAAAGATCTGTAAACGTTATTTTATATTACTATGAGTAACATCGGCATGTGTCTTAGGTTGGATTTCTGTTGCTGTAATGAAACACCATGACCTAAAAGCATGGGGGAAGTTGGGGAAGAAAGACCTTCTCTTACTTACATTTCCACATCATAGTTCATCACTGAAGGAAGTCAAGACAGGAACCCAAGCAGGGAAGGAACCGGGAGGCAGGAGCTGACGCAGAGGCCATGGAGGGGGGCTGCTTACTCATTTGCTCTGATGGCTTCTCAGCCTGCTTTCTTAGACTACCAAGACCACCAGCCCAGGGAGGGCACCACCCACAAGGGTCTGGGCCCTCACATCAATCACTAATTAATAAAATGCCTTACAGCTGGGTCTTATGGAGGCATTTTCTCAATTAAGGTCCTATCAGATGACTCTAGCTTGTGCCAAGTTGACATAAAGCTAGCCAAGACAACATGTGTGTTTCTAACTATACAGAATAAAAACACTGCCCATTGAGGCATCCAGGCCTGATGATCTGAGTGCAGTCTGTTGGGTGATGGTCTGATGTATTTTGATGCTAATTACTGCTTGCTGTCTCTGTGGCCCACCTTTTGATTAATAAAAAGCCATCCCACCTGGGCAGGGCAGAAGAGGTAGAGGTGTAGCTAAGGTTCCCAGGCTTAGGGAGAGAGAGGAATCCAGGAAGAAGGAAGAGAGGAAGGAGAGACCCCAAAAGAGAAAGGAGGAGAACGCTGCCATGGGTTAGATGGAGGAAAAGCATGTGGCCAGCATGGATGGAAGATTCGGCCCAGATGAAGAACATTAGCAAGTATTTGGGATTATGGATGAGAGGTAGCTTGATAGAAATTACTAGAAGCAGATGGCATTATGGGAAGTAGTTTAGAGGATTAATATCTGCCCTGCCCCAAGTTAACTAAGGCTATTTTAAAATACAACAAGTGTCAGTGTCTTAATTGATTGTTAGCCGGGCTTACTGATAATACAGATAATTTAAAAACTATAGTGTCCCCATGGCCCACATGGCTAAAGGACAGAACTGACTCCCAAAAGCTGTCCTTTGACATACATACACATGTGGACACTAAATAAACCAAATATAGTAAATATAACAAATATAAATAAATTTAATAAAAAATTTTAATGATATAAAGGTATTATTAGAAACCAAGATTTTTCACTGAGGAGAGGAGACACATGTGCATAATCTTTTAAGAAGAAAAAAGCTGAGGGGCACGGGGGCATAATCCCAGCCCTTGAGGAGGCAGAGGCAGGCAGATCTCTATGAATTCAAGGCCAGCCTGGTCTACAAAGCAAGTCCAGGACAGCCAAGGCTACACAGAGAAACCCTGTCTCAAAAAAAACAAACAAATAAATAAAAGTGAAGTCCCTATTCACGTTGTATTGGAAGTTTCTGAGTCAGAAGCCTTGGATGTATTAACAGCCAGGTTTTTAGTGAGTGGCTCTATTGACCAGATTTGGATTTGAATATGGTATGCCCACTGAAAGAAACCAGAATTCTCCTTGCAGATAAAGTTGATTTCACATCTGGGGCAGGAAATTCACAGGATGAGCTTGGAGCATTTTGTTGCTCTGGAAAGCATATCAAAGTTTAATGAGATGCTTCAAAGGGTCACAGAAAGCAGCTAATGGGAGCTCTCGCTGGCCAGAGCGGCATCCACAAAGCAAGGAAAACATCAAAACAATGACCGTCACCAGTTATGATACACAAAACCCACAGAGAAACTTTCTTATGGGAAAAGAAAAAAAAACTTTGAAGAGAAGGAATTTAGTATTCAACTTGCCTTTCTTTTAGAAAAAAAATTCACAATGATAACAATTCAGAACACCAAATGGCCCTATCTGAGGGAAAGAAAATGACAGGATTCCAACTAAGAAATGGGGCATCAGGAAATCACCACTTTGCAACCTGCAGTGGGACAACGGCTCAGGCAGCTGAGAGATGCCGAAAATGATGAAGCAAAAAGACACTGGATACTGCAGGGTACCAGAGGAACACTCTTAGCATCCCTACAAGAGAAGATGCTTCCAGCCACAGTGTCATGTGGAGTACCAACTCTTCCCTTACACAGTGTGGTGGAAAGAGTTGAACTAAAGACTCTGGCACTTGCTGCCAGTTTACAGGAAGTGGATGAGGAAGAAGAATCAGTTCACTTCCATCATTTGGAAACAGGCCAAGTCAGAAGCGGGAGGTGCTCTACATCACAAGCTGTCAGGAATGTCAGGGGTAGTAGGCACAGGTCCACACTGCCACCTGCAGCCTGAGGCGGTCCCTTCAGGAAAGAACTTCAGGACAAGCCAAGGTGAAGGGGAGGTGGGGTTTAGTAAAAGACGTTTTGATGTATGGAGTTAAGAGAAGTGCTGGGGGAGAGGGGAGGATTCCTGAGAGCATGGCATGGCTTCTCAAAGGAGAGCCACACTTTATTGCCCTCCCAGTGCTCACATGTAAGACGGTGGTGGCTTCTGAAGCCATTATCTTTAAAGGGCTGCTGAGGAATTTCAAGGATGCATTACCAAAGCCACAGAGGTGTACTGCTAGCTGGCTGTGCTCTCTGACCCACTCCCCGGCTCTGGCTCAGTTGTCCTTGTTGTCAGCCCACCCATCTGCCTAAGGATGGTGCCACCCATAGTGGACTGGGCCCTCCTACATCAGTCAGCAGCCAAGACCATGCCTCCACAGGCATACCCATGGCCTGTCTGGTCTAGGCAGTTTCTAAGCTGATGTCCCTTCATCCTAAGTTGTATCAAGTTCACAATAAAGTCTGACACCAGAGGAGCCTCATGTTTGTGTCAGCAAACTTTGCGGCAAATTTGGAATTCCTGGTTCTCATCTGGCCAGAGGTCTCACTCACCCAAAGAAAGCGGCTCTTTTCTCTTCCAGTGTTCCCAAATGATGCCCGCACCACAAAAAAAAAAAAAAAAAAAAAAAAAAAAAATATATATATATATATATATATATATATATATATATATAATGTTTTGTAAAAGTGAAAAAGAATTTCTCATATCTGATGATGAAAGGAAGGGCTCCTTGTGCCTGTGGGCTGTGTTGGGTTGACTATAATTACTTCGGCTACTAGGAAATGACTGTTGGCTTTGAAAACTCCTATTAAAGTGTCTGAAGTATTAATTCCCAAATAAACATTTTTTTGTTATTTCTTGTAATTGGTTTTCTTGGACCGGGTATTAGATTTTCTCTGAAATGTACCCTCCTCTAAGATTAATATCAGCTTCCACCTGCTCCACTAAGTCTGTTCATTCTACCACCTAACAAATAACTATTGGTTCCACCAGTGCAAGCACTGAGGCCATTCCCAATGCCGTGTGAACTGGCATGTATACAATCAAGACAAGCAAACAGGACATCATGGCACTTGAAGAAGTGTGCTTTGATCCAGGGACAGGCAGGTATCATCACAGGAGAGGGGCCTAACCCCACCTCGAAGTGGCAGCTATGAGTGGATTCCTGAAGAGCTGGTCAGGGACCACGAACAGCCTAAGTGCCGGAAATGACGTGTGCAAAGGAACGGAGGTGGGCAAGAGCATGGCTCTGTCGTAGAACTGAAGCAGCTCGTCTGTGTGTCGACTTGGCTGGGTGAGGAGGTAGGTGCACAGGCACTTAACGACACATTTAGAGGATATCTGTCTGGACCAGCTGAACCGGGAGGCTAAGTGTGGTGGCTTGCGTGAGAATGATCCCCAACAGGCTCATGCTTGAATGCTCAGTCCCTAGCCAGGTAACGGTTACGAAAAATGGCCGTGTTGGGCGGAGTGTGGCATGGGGGTGGGCTCTGAGGTTTCGAAAGCCCATGCCAGGCGCTTGTGCTCCCCCTCCCTTCTTCACCCTCTACCTCCTCTTCTCCTCTCCATCTCTTCCTCTCCTCCTCTCCTCTCTCTTTTCCTCCCTCTCTGCCTCATGCTTATAGATCAGAGGTTGTAAGCTCTCAGCTATTGCTCCAGCACCATGCCCGCCTGTCCCGCCCACCTGTCCGCCCGCCCACCTGTCCACCCGCCCACCTGTCCGCCCATCGGCCTGTCTGCCCGCCCACCTGTCCGCCCGCCCGCCTGCCTGACTGACTCACTGGCTGGCTTACTTACCTGCTGCCATGCTCCCTGCCATGATAAACATGGACTGACCCTATGAAACTCCAAGCAAGCCCCAATTACATGCCTTCTTCTTTAAGTTGTGGCAGCCATGGTGTCTCTTCACACAGCAGTAGAGTAGTGACAAAATACTAAGTAAAGCAGAGCCACCCGCCCTAATGTGAATAGGTCTTAGCCAGTCAAAGATTTGAGTGGAGGAAAAGCTGAGAGAAAATTGTTTTTGCACTAGTGTGTGTGTGTGTGTGTGTGTGTGTGTGTGTGTGTGTGTGTCTTTGGGTGGATTTGTGCATAGGAGTGCAGGTGCCCTTGAAAACCAAAAGAGGGTGTCAGATCCCCTGAAACTGGAGTTACAAACTGCTGTGAGCTGTCCTGCCTGAGTGCTGGGAACTGAACCCAGGTCCTCTGAGACAGTAGTAAGAGCTCTGAGCTGCAGAGCCACCTCTTCAGCCCATGGGTCCAGTCTTATCAAATGGTAGATCGTTTCTTATACTGTGTGATTGCCTACAGAAGAGTAACATTATTTACATGTCAGATGGCAGTGTGATGTCCGAGTTGTACAGCCTTCCGACTCTCATGTTATATAAACGTCCATTTGGGGGCCTTGCTACCCAAGTCGGTAAGTGATGTATGAACATGACCAGGGATGTTGGAAAGAAGGAAGGAAGACTGGGAAGCCAAAGAGAAGAGCCAGCACCAGCCAGGAGCACACAGCAGGCCCTCGTGCAGGTAGAGGAGACATTACAGGCTGGCTTCCACTGCATTAATCACTGTTGTGTCAGAGCTGCAACCCCGGTGCTTTTGAAAACCAAGAATCAGCAGAATTTTGCAGCTCTAATAGAATGTACGGGCAGCTGAACGTTTGCGGAGCGTTGCCTTCGTCACCTCAGCAGTCACATCCTGACCTTCCAGTACTCCTCGTAAAAACACTTTTATGGGTTTTTTTCCACATAAATGGAATTAACATTTTTCCCTTCCATGGCATGGACTCCTGGTGGGCGAATGTTTAATAGTTTGCAAGTAGTTTTTCAATGTCACATTCCCATAACGGTGTTACGGAACAAAACTAATTGTCATCTGTATTGGAGGCAATTCTGTTCACAGCAAGATAAATTGGATTTCTAAACTGTGATTTCCATTGTATTACCTCTACGTAGCATGAAAGGTGTCCTGATGCGCACAGCAGTCAGGAGGCCGGCTTTGTGCTGAGTCCATCATCTCTCTCTTCCCAAGGGAGAACAGAAACGTAATTACAGCCCACCATCTAATGGAAGAGGTTAATGAGGGCACAGTGTTTTAAATATCAGTATGAACATTCAAAGACTGTGAAGAAACACCCACTACTTAAGAGGGCTGGGCGTCACTCACTGTGACTTATCCAGTTTGTCACTGAGGACTTCCATGATTGCGGATCTTTTTATAAAACTGCTTTTCAGATATATACATATATAGTTGTGTGTGTGTGTGTGTGTGTGTGTGTGTGTGTGTGCATGTGCATATGTATATATTTATATACATATCACTATTTCAGAATATAAACTACCATCAGTTAAAAACAAGCCTATCCTACAAATTCATAAATTTGACTGTACTAATAATTAATACATCATATATTATCTTGCATGGCATTTTTATAATTGATAAAAAAATATATATTTTCTAAGTGAATTCATGAAGTATACCCTGAGTGCGCACTCTACTATAATTAAAAGGCTAACTCAAAATCTGGGCGTAGTACTGCACTCCTTTAATCCCAGAATGCATCTAGGAGACAGAGGAAGGTAGATCTCTGTGAGTTCAAGGCCAGCCTGGTCTACATAGTAAGTTCCAGAACAGCCAGTACTGCCCCCACGCCCATTTCAAGCGGGGTGGGGGAGTACCCGAGCTTATATAAGCATGAGATCTAGAGCTGATCTGCTGAATTTGTATGATTCTTGCTCCCTGTGTTGTTGAGATCCTAGACAAATTACAACTGAGACGTGCCTCAGCTTTGTCATCCACAAAAATGGAAGGAGATGAGTAGGCATGCCTTAGATACTTTCCAGCTGCTGTGAGAAGACACCAAGACGAAGGCAGCTTACAGAAAGCTGTTTGCTGGGGCCATACAGTTTCAGAAGGTTGGAGTCCGTAGCCACCATGGCAAGCAGCATAGCGGCAGGCAGGCAGGCACGGCAATGGAGCAAGGACTCCATCTTGAGACAACAACCATGAGGCAAAGTGAGGATTAGACGGGAACAGTCTGGGCTCTTGAAGCCTCAAAGCCCAACCCCAGTGACACACTCCCTCCAATCAGGCCACACCTCCTAATCCTTCCCAAACAGTTCTGCCAACTGTGAGCCAAGCATTCAGATATATGAGCTAATTGGCACCATTCTCACTCAGACTGCCACAATATGTTATAGAAAGTTATGTTTTTCAGGAGGGTTAGATCAACAACAGACTCAGAAAAGTTCCCAAGACAGGACGCAGTAGTATCAGTGATCTGCGTTAATATAAGCCAGAAGCATCATTTTCCGACTAATTAAAGAACCTTGGTCACCCTGGCACATTTCCTCATACTCTCACAGGCGGTAGTATGTTGCCTTATGTACATGACACGTATCTTTGAAAGTAAGAAAAAACAATTCCCTAAAAAGGAAAGAAAATGAAACAGCTATTTCTGAGTTATTTTCTTTTACCAGTGGTATTTTTTTTTCTATCAAGAAAATGTGGACCAGCCAGCAGAGCCTGCAGCTCATCCCTCTGTATCCAGTCAAATGCTTAGAGGATTTTGGAAATATTCAACATCAACTACCAGCAACATCCTCACTGTGAGGCCCAAGGTAATGTTTCTTTGTTTGGGGGCATGGGGCATCTTACAGATATGGAAAGCAGCCTGAGAGCTGACAGCCAACAAGGGATAAAGGGAGACTTAGGCCTGGTCTGTTTCAGAAAGAAGTAAAATAGGGAAAATTCTTTAAGAGCAGTATTTCCTGGTGTTGTTTTATCACAAGCCATAATTACATGAGGCATGGCCTTCGCGACCAGCTTAGGGTTAGAGGCAGCTCTATCCACTTGTGCCACTGCAAACTGCAAAATGGCTCCCACTCCAATTACCTTCTTGTCCCTAAACTGCTTTTTGTTTGTTTGGTTGGTTGGTTGGTTGGTTGGTTTTGGTTTTGGTTTTTGGTTTTTGGTTTTTGGTTTTTGGATACAGGGTCTCTCTATGGTCACTCTGTAGACCAGATTGGCCTCAAACTCACAGTAATCTGCCTGCCTCTGCCTCCCGAGTGCTGGGATTAAAGGTGTGTACCACCATGCCCGGCTGAACTGCTTTTCTTAGTTCTAAAGAATAAACCTTCTTCATTCAGGCGCTGTCTAGAAAATAATAGATATTTATTGGACAGAATAAACTTGAGTGAACACACAGCACAGCGCCAGGCTTGTGGGGGCACTCAGATGATCTTGAATGAGTGAACCAGAGATTGGTAGAAACTGTTTCCAGATCATCTGCCTTCCAAGCTGTGGTCAAGAAGGAGAAAGAAAAGGGGAAAGAGGAAGAGGAGAGAGATAATTGATATGTTACTTAAATAATGCTTTGGAGTATGACTTTACATATACAATTCTATAGGGATGAACAAACTTAGATATATAAATTCAGATAGAAAAGAACTGACCTTACAGAGTATACTCTAACCTAGACAGAGGACAGCAGGAAAGGAAAGAGGTGAGAGAGAGAGAGAGACAGAGAGGCAGGGAAGGAAAGAGGTGAGAGACAGAGAAACAGAGACAAAAATAGAGAAACAGAGAGAGGGGGAGGCAGGGAAAGGAGAGGAGAAAGAGAGGGGAGGGAGAGAGAGAGAGAGAGAGAGAGAGAAACTTAGATGTAATAAAACAAGACAAAATCATGTTCAGATATCGTGGTGTGCACCTTTAATCCCCGCTCTCAAGAGGCAAAAGCAGGCATATCTCTGAGTTCGAGGCCAGCCTGGTCTGCATAGTGAGTTCCAAGACAGCCAGGGCTACACAGAAAAACCCTGGCTCAAAAAAACAAACAACACAAAGTATAAAGTCATAAAATGCTCACGAAGCAGTCTACAAGATTGTTCCTGTGACCCGGCTGGGAAGTATTTGTGTTCACTGAGATACTGTTAAGAGTGCACCAAGCAAAGCACAGAGTGAGGAACCAACAAGCGCAAACTAGCCACAGGGACTTACATAACGAACTGTTGCCAATGAACAAGAAGAGACAAACGATGCTGTTGAGAGGTCCTAAAGGGCAGAAGGTCACATGGATATGAAAATAGAAAGGAGACACCCTGGGCATGGAGGCACAAGGAAGGTGGGTGGGGAAGAGAAAGAACAAAAATTGTTTTATAAATACCATAATGAAACCTAATTCTCCATAAGCAAATAATGTTTCATAATGTATGAAAAACTATATTGTTGCTAGACTAGAAAACTAGAGGTGTCTAACTTCAGTAAAATAATGAAAACTTAAAATTATATTCAAAAAGTTAGGGTTACAGAGAGGAGAGCCAGAAGTTAGAATTTTTTTAGTGATGACAATATTGCTTTTTCATCGATGATGTAATTTACCAGAAGCCTCTCTGCCAACCTCCCCTCGTATTTCATAGACTAGACTAGGCCTCATAGTCCTCTGGAGCTCTCAAGATGTTGAGAAATAATTTTACTGCAGAGAGAAGCATCACTGGTTGGGGGCAGAGGGCAGCCTTTCTGGAGATAAGGAATATCGCCTACACTCCACCTGTAAACACCAAGGGCTGCTGGGAAAGCACAGACGTGTGTGCTTGCTCTCTCAGTGTGCTGTCTCTTTGGAGCTTTACGTCTGCGTTTGTGTTGCAGGATGTGTGGAGTAACAAGATGCTGGATCTTAAGGCCTCTGGTCCTGTGCTTCTTACCTTCATTTTAAGGGCTTTCTGACATGTTGGTGGGCAGCATCTTAGAAAGACTGAAAGGCTTTTGGACTCACAATACGTCCATAAACAAACTTGTACTTCCTCTCCAGTTCTCCTTGGTCTGTGTGCACACACATAAACATACAGACATGAATATCCAATACACACACACACACACACACACACACCACATATACATGCTGATGCTTGTTTTTTAAACTCTATTTTACTTGAGGCATTGAAGCTTGTACCTCCCTTCCACCAACCCCTTAGCCCTGGGATTAAGAAAGAATATTATGGGCTGGAGAGATGGCTCAGCCATTAAAGGCTAGGCTCACAACCATAAATATAAGAAAGAAGGTTAGTGGGGAGAGAGGATATAGACCCCTTTACTTCAGTTCTTGTGGGGCAATTCCAATCCCCAACAATAGCACATGCAGCAGCAAGGAGTCTCCTCTGAGCTGCTAGGTTGAAACCTTGCTCTTCATCCACCACCCTGGTCTCTGATCGCTCTCCATGCCACACGGCATCACCATACGCCACACTTTCTCAGCACTCTCTTCTTTATCCTCCTTATAGTCCTAGACCACGCCCCTCTCCATGCCATCAGAGCCAAACCGTTACCAGCTGGCAAAGACCACGCCCCACACCAGACAATCACCAGCGGTGGACAAACTAAAGCCCAAACTAAAATCTCACACTTGAGATTAAAACAAAAACATATTTACATGACATAAGTGAGTTTACAAAGAAACCAAAACTTCCATTACACACACACACACACACACACAGAGACATGAATATTTATCACACACACCACACACACGTCACTTGCCTTGGACCCGGCCTGATCACTGCTCATTTCCCCCACGGTAACATCCTTTGTAATGCCCTGTTCCTGCATCACCAGCTTCTAGCTGATCATCTTTCAAGGCCAAGTTATCTTTCTAAAATGGTCATTTGGTCACGTTGTATCACAATATATAAAGTTACATACGGTTATATAATGTCTCACAGTACCATATGCAATGGATAAACTTCTTCAGGAGGATCATCAGCAAGTATAAAGTTCAACCCTTTAACAGGGGGTAAAAAGTGGCTCCCAAGCTGTACTTTCATCTTATGCCACCACCCCGTACTGAAGCTACACGGAACTCCCAAGATGCCACACATGCCTGCCCTGTGCCAGGGACCACAGGAAGCCCTGGAGTAGACGGAAAGACATGCACAAAATATAGGGAACAGCTGGAACCTTTACCATTCATTGGATATTTTATATCAAAGAATTATTGGTGTGAGGGTGGTTTTGAAATATGATCTACCATGCTCGCCTGGTATTTGAAATCCTCCTGCCTCAGCCTCCCATATGCTGTGACCATACTCAGCTGAATTATTTATTTTTAAAATAAAAAACATTAAAGTAGGTGTGCTGCTTCAATGGAGGTCATTTGACACTATACACTTGCCCACGGCATGGACACTGCCTATAGAGAACCCCAAAATTAACTAAGGGCTCAGCTGATGATGATGGCACCCTAGGTTAATCAGCAGCAGCAAGTTTGCTGAAAGCAGCATATTTGGGGACATTGGCAGTAGGAGAGGCTGTGCTGGTTCAGGGACAATGGGCACATGAGAAATGCCTGCTCATTCTGCTTATGTTTCTGTGAACCTAAAACTAGTCCAAAGTCATATTTTTAAAAAGTTGAAAGCCCTGAATAACTATCAACATGCCGTTCGTATGCACATATAAAATAACCTTCTGGAATTTTGGAGTGCTCTATATGGAGGGCGCGGTCCCTGGGCTACTGAAGTCAGACACAGTCACAAGAAAGGGCGCTGGCCACAGGGCAGGGCCGGGTCCCTGGGTGGAAAGGAAAATGAAGTTGAAAATTAGACATGGGTTTCCTTTGTGCCTCCTCCTCAAGAGTGGTCCACAGCGCTTCGGTTCGGGTATTAAACGGTGCTCAGCAAAGCTAAATAGCAGATCGATTTCGCTCATCGGCCCGGGCGGTTCCAGATGCAGGCGTGAAGGATGACCAGGAAGACTCCCTGCTCCATTAGCCTGAGATATGGTGGAGGGAAAGCTTCGATCACTGCCCGAGCTCTTGAGTGTTTATTACTTGGACAAATTACAACTCCCTGCGGCTCCTGCCGGCAGAACGAAGGCTGTTTTGAGGGAAGTGCTAACTAAGTTTTCACTTTAGAAGTCTTGATAGCGTAAGTGAGATTTCCTCTTTGATGGACAATTTCAGCAGAAATTCCTTGACATTGACATCTTTCCTAGATAGTTTTCCTGCTAGGCATGCTGGGGCACACATGTACTGACAACATTTGCAAAGCTGGGACCAGAGAATTTTGGCCTTGGGGCCAGCCTGTGCTACGTAACAAATTCCAAGCTAGCCTGATCTATATAGGAAGACCCAGTCTAAAATTATGCGTGTAATTGAAATTATTAATTTCACATATTAGTATGCATACTAATTATATATGATAAGATAGTCTATATTATTTTCAATCTTTGGGAACGGAGTTCAACATTTAAGAAACAGCTCTTAGAAAGTAACTAGACACGGGCACACAAAGCTCCCCAAAAGTGGACAGCGCTGGGTGACTTCCCTAGTTCTCTGCTTTAAGGGATTTGCCTAACTGTAGAAAAGAGCTAAAGACCACCTGGCATGACAGGAAGACAGAGAAGAGGAGGTCACTCTGTGGCTGGTGGACAAGGCCTCTGAAGATGAGCTGTGTGAATGCGTATGGAATTCATTGGTTTGTATATAACCCCGGATACGAGCCTACACCTGCCATCTGCCCACCTGTCCTACCAGTGACTTCCCTCCGTGACTATTCTCTGCATCGTCCCTTGGGCAGAATTCTCTGCATCGGAATGACTCATTCCTTCCCTATAGACGCAGCCTGGGTCCGTGGACCAGTGCCTCCCCCACTCCCTGCGATCTCCGCACATTAGCAGACAGATGAACGCGGGACGGCCATATATAATGAGTCGTAGGTTTTGCTGAAACGGCTGCAACCTCACAACAAACCATTAATTAAACATTAAGTATCCTATGCTCTAAAAGACCATTAGCCACTTCCGCTTAATGCATCCACACACAAAAAAAAATTATGTGTTGATCGTCACACTCTTCTGAGCTTGGAGGCTATGGGGATGGGGATCAAGCTGCAGCTAACAAGAACTGCAGCAGCTAAATTAACCTGGCAGCTATTTAAACAGAATTCAGATAGTCTAAAAAAAAAAACTGCTGAAAAAAAAATAAAAATAAAAACTGCTGAAAGACAAAGGAGAGTACAGGCTGAGTAAGGTAGACAAGGGGGCACGAAGCTCAGCTCACTCTTCTGGTAGGGACCTGCTTTAAGAGGGATTGTAAGCTGTTGGCCTCCAGCACAAGGCCATAGGCTATCGTGGCTGCAGGTAACTGAGTACAGCAATTGTTGCTGGAGCCAGGAAAGGATCATGCTAAGAGTCAGTCTGCACTGTCTATCAGGCTGTCCAAGATGCTCAGAGCAGGTTACGACGTTCCTGCCCACCCCGCCCTCCTTCCTGGTCCCTCATCACAGGCAACAGAAGTTGCCATTCCTGCCCATCCCTCTGTTCACAGGCAGCTTGCCCAGTGATGCTCCCATGTGTCTAACTCCATCCTGACTCCTGCTTCCCATCTGGCCTGAGCTGATACTTCCCTGAACTTCCAAGGACAACTCCACAACAATGCAGCAAAGCTTGCCTGACAGAGGAGCTACAGCATGCAGGGGTCAAAAAGACCAGAGAGTTGGGGAGCCAGGACTTCAAGTGCTGACTTCGAGGAGCACACTACCTGTAGTACTATGTGAGTCATCCTACTTCCCCACACCCACAAAGTTTGGGAAGGGGACATTGAGGCCGGTACTGCAGCTGCCAAGAGAGAAAATAAACCAGTTCAGGATGCTTTGCTGAGGAAAAACAGAAATGGGAGAGTACAGTCTCCTCCTCATAGTGGTCATGGTGGTAGACCATGGTCAACATTGACACCATCTAAAGTCTACCAGCTAACCCCTCTAAAGTCTACCTGCTGACCCCTCTAAGGTCTACCAGCAATCTAAAGGGTGTTTCTCAGAAGCACACTAGCTGTCCAGAGAGGATGGCAGAGCTCTGCTTCAAAAAGTCTAGTGATCTACTCTCTGGCATTCATCAACAGAGCCAGAAGCATTTGATACACAAAAATTATCTCTCACAAGTATGCCCTTCATTTCTGGATTGTAGTTCATTCCAAATGTAGCCAAGCTGACAGCCAAGAAGAGCCAACACACTCCTGTAAACAAGACACAAAAAGATGATGAAATAGAAGGCAAGCTAGTTAGGAGGAAGCAACAGCTTAGTGGGCGTGTGGGGGACATCAGATTAAAGCAGGGACTGAGTGCAATCCAAACATATTGTGTACACATAGAAAATGCCATGAAACCTTATATTATGTACTTAATATATGCTAATCAAACATTAGAAAAGAAATTATGTATTTTAGACCAGTGGTTTAAAAATAGAACACTTAATGGAAATTGGTTGGACAACTGACTATGTTTTTTAGACAAAATAGTTTCCCATCCTGTAGTGTACTAATTATAGAAAGATTAAGGACATCAAGGGATGAATCTTCTCCTAGTCTGGACCTTTGAGGTATAAAGACACACACCTTTAATCCAGATCTTGAGGTGGGAAGACAGACACACCTTTAATCTGGACCACACCTCCTCACAGAAGGAAGCTTTTGCTCTTTGCCGGTTTGTTCTTGCCTTGCTGGCAAATCCATTCCTTCACTGGTATGAGAGCTTACTCTTTGGGACTCTAGCATATACTGAACACCAGCTGAGACATCCAGCCTCGTGGACTGAAAACCTACTCGATACGTGGACCCTCCGTTCATAGCCCACCACTGTTGGAGTATCTGGACCATAGCCTATAAGTGAGTCTAACAAATCCCATTTATAAAGAGATTCATGCTGGAAGTTCTGCTACCCTTGAGACCCCTGACCAGCACAAGGAGCTTGGGTCAAAGCTGTTTACAGAAACACAGGCACTTTGCCAGCGGCTGCACCACTGAGCACAGTGTCTCTCCCTCACCCATGAATAGTTCTACACTTACAAATCCTCCAGGAGAAGAGGAGTCCCACCCTTCCCTGGCAGGGTGATCTCCAACTTGTGAGGTCTTGCTGCAGTGAATGCAAGAGATGAGCCTGTCAACCCTGGGAGTGTGCTGTGCACTCCTCCCCGCCCTGCTTTCCTATCTTATCTCCCAGAGCTTTTCCTCCTGCCTGGGACCCTTTGCCTTAACTGACTCATGCTTAGCCTTCAGGTTCCACTTAGTTGTCAGTGTGTGTGTGTCTGTGTGTGTGTGTGTCTGTGTCTGTGTGTCTGTGTGTCTGTGTGTGTGTGTGTCTGGATGTGTGTGTGCGTGTGTCTATGTGTCTGGGTGTGTCTTGTGTCTGTGTGTGCGTCTGTGTCTGTGTGTCTGTGTCTGTGTGTGTGTGTCTATGTGTATGTGTCTGGGTGTGATTGTGTCTGTGTGTGTCTGTATGTGTCTGGGTGTGTCTGTGGGTGTGTCTGTGTGTGTGTGTCTGTGTCTGTGTCTGTGTCTGTGTCTGTGTGTATGTGTGTATGTGTGTGTGTCTGTGTGTATGTGTATGTGTCTGTGTGTGATTGTGTGTGTGTGTGTGTGTATGTGTCTGGGTGTGTCTGTGGGTGTGTCTGTGTGTGTCTGTGTGTATGTCTGTGTGTGTGTGTATGTATGTGTGTCTAGGTGTCTCTGTGTGTGTGTCTGTGTGTATCTGTGTGTGTGTGTGTGTGTGTGTATGTGTGTGTGTCTGTGTGTATGTGTGTGTGTCTGTGTGTATGTGTGTGTGTCTGTGTGTATGTGTGTGTGTCTGTGTGTCTGTGTGTGTGCCTGTGTGTGTGTCTGTGTGTATGTGTGTGTGTGTCTGTGTGTATGTGTGTGTGTGTCTGTGTGTGTCTGTGTGTATGTCTCTGTGTGTGTGTCTGTGTGTGTGTGTGCCTGTTCTAAAGATTCTTAATTCCCATTACTCCAAACTCATACTGTTCTTTTCCTATCAAAGTACTGGTTGAACTGCCCCTCTCACCCCCAAACTCCTCCCCTGCCTGGAATGTAACCCATGAAAACAAGACCCACAACCATCCTGCTCATTTGTGTAACTCAGCACTTAGCAGGGCACCTCATAGGAACTCTGTATTTGGTAAAGAGTTTAATGAAATTGAGTTTAACTGGAGCCCAGTACATTCAATTGAACTGTATAAAAATGCCTTTTATTTTTAAGTCAAAACTGTCCTGGCTGTAGAGGTGGCTCAGACGGTAAGAGCTCTGGCTGCTCTTGCAGAAGACCAAGGTGCAATTCCCAGCACCAGTCCCAGGGCCTCTGATGCCCTTTTCTGGTCTCCAAGGGCACTGTACACACATGGTGCAGAAACATACACCCAGACCAAACACCCATAGACATAAACATTTTTTTTTAATTAACTGTTAAATATAGTCAAGTACATATGTGCAACAATGATAAGTCCTACCACTCGGGACGAGAAAGGTGTCTTCAGATAATAAATATAGGGTTATTTTTGCTTGTTTATATGTTTTAATGTAATCTTGATTTTCACTGAAATCCACTATGCTGTCCACACACATCATTAAAGGCCCATTAAGTCAGAAACTGACTTTCAAGAGAAAAAGCCAAAGAAATCTGCCAGCTCTTAAAAATGCAGAAAGTAGACTTTCTCACCTTGGCAAGCGTTCAACCACTAAATGACTGTCTGACTTTACTGTGTAAGAGCCATGCCCATAACCTGGCCATGTGTGCCAGAGAGTTGATCGTCGAGTGTTTCCTGTCACCCTAGGCCTGTAACAGCCCATCATTTGCTGCTTCCCATCCTGCGGCTGTAACAGCCCACAGTGCTTTCCCACCAGTGGGCATCCCTACCCGTCACGTCAACCCCAGGGCCACCACCTTCACATAAATAAACTCATCCGTGCGTCCTCTGGGACCCTTTGCCTTAACTGACTCATCCATCTGCCTCATGCTTAGTCTTCAGGATCCACTTCCCACACACACACCCTCCCCCCACCCTCTTCCCCCACCCCCTCAGCCCCCCCGCCCCCTCAGCCCCCCCACCCCCTCAGCCCCCCCACCCCCTCAGCCCCCCCACCCCCTCAGCCCTCCCACACCAATTCCCACCCCCAACCCCACTCCCCACTCCAAACTTTCCAACAGGCAAGCCCAGCAGGCTAGAGGACAGAACAAAAGCTAGAGGCTCCAGGACAAAAGAAAATCTGTCAAACAGATGTTGCTTTTGTGTGGTTGACTGTTTCTTAAAAGCTCCAGGTAAGACTAGCAGCAGGTGGGGGACCAAGGCAGCAGGATTTTCTTTAGTCTGTTTACTGTTTCCCCCACTTTTCCACAGAAGTAACGTCTTCTGTGTCTCCAAAAGAATGTTATTTTTCACGAATGTGCAGCAATTTGGATATTCTTAGGTGTTACACATTCCGTATAAAAATTCTGTACTGATTTATTTATTTTTGCCAAAATAGGCTAAATTGCTACTTCCACTCACTACTGTTCTGGTTCTCCGTGGCCTTTTTTACTTAACTTTCATTTTCTGTGTCTTATCGGCTCAATTATGTCATGCTAAAACTCCTTCCATTTTCTTCTCAACCAGATGCGATTTTAGGCAGAGCTGCAGAGCTTAGAAAAATCCGTTTGTGTCCATTCCTGCTAACACAGGCCTGTGATTAATAGACTGAGTCCATAGTATTTCTGAGTCAGGAGTATTGGAAGTTTTGCAAGCCCACATGAGAGAGATCAAGGCCAACCTGGGCAACTCATCTCAAAATAAAATAAAATAAAAAGTGGTCTGGTGTCTTAGAGACTAGGAGTGTAGGAAACATATCTCAACATAAGAAAAAATGTGTATGAGAAACCCACACCCAACACTAAGTGGAGAAAAATTTGAAAAACTGACACCAGGAATGAGACAGAGCTGCTCACACTCCCCATTCCTTTCCAATATTGTGCTCAAAGCATAGGCTGGAGCAAAAAAGACAAGGGAAGAAAATTAAAGGGGTGCAAATGGGAGAAGAAGTCAAAACTCTCTCCGTTTGCTGATGACATGATAGTATAGATTTAAAGTCCCAAAAATTCTAAGAGAAAGCTTCTACAAATACTAATTTTTTTTTTCTCAGCAATGTGTCAGGACACAGAATCAACTTGCACAAATCAGTAGCTACACACCAACAACATATGAGGAGATCATGGGCATACTCTGCGTCACAATAGGCTCAAAGGAAACACCTAACAGAAGCCAGAAGCAAGCCTCTGAAGGAGGAGACGGGAGGGACGCTAGAAAATGGAAGGCACCCCTCATTCGTGGATTGGTAGAACTAATATTGCAAAAGTGATCATTCTACTGAAAGTACTTTACAAATACAATGCAGTCCCAGTCAAAATACCTTCTCATTCTTCACAGAAATAGAGAAAAGGTCCTAGACTTCATCCTTAACTAGCCATTTAATATTTAATTGGAGAAACGCAAACAAAACAACTTTGATACTCTGTCATCCCCCAAACAGAACAGCAAAAATCAATTAAAAAAAAAAAACAGACAACAGATGCTGGGAAAATTCACTCATTGTTGGCTGGGATTGCAAACTGGTCCACCCACTTTTGGAAATCAGTATGAAGAGTTCTCAAAGAACTAAAAATAAAGTTACCACGTGACCCAGCTATACTATTCCTTGGCAAGGACCCAAAGGACTCAACATACTATTCCATGGATACTTGCTGAGCTGTGTTCATTAGTTCTTTACTCAAATAGCTAGGAAGTTGAAACAACCTAAATATATTTCAACCAATGAGTGAATAATGAAAATGTGATATATATATGCACACATATATACACATACATACATATGTATATATGTGTGTGTATACATATGTATATATATATATACACATATGTATATATGTGTGTATACACACACACACACACACACACACACACACACACACACACACTATGGAATACTATTGAGCTGACAGGAAAAATTTAAATTTGCAGGTAAATAGACGGAACTAGAAAAAAACATATTGAGTGTGAAAATCAAGACCCAGAAAGACAAACATCACACATTCTTGCTCATCTGTAGTTCTTAGCTCTAAATCTTCAAATGTGAGTATACAACCTGGAGCAGTTACATAAACCAGGAAGGTAAAAGGCAACCATTTTGGGTAGGGAGCAACAGAAAGGGTAATAGGCAGACACAAGAGATCAGAAGGGGGTGTGGGGCCTATAGTTAAGGAGGAATGAAATAAATACAGAAGAAGGAAGGGAGAATGTAAAATAACAATAAGGATGTCTGAAAAAATCCTAAGGGATCAAATTATTATCTATCTACTTTAAAATACCTATAATACCTATAAGCCTCCGAATACATATACGTATATAGTTTATATGAACTTTCTCATCTGGGGTGACAATGCTTCTTTAAGACCCACAGACTTTCTGACCAAAAACAAAAAAACAAAAAAAAAACAGCCATAACAAGCTATCTTGAGTTGTTTGTCAGGGTTTTCTAAGAGACATCCAAAACATTCTAAGCTATTTCTCTTCCCCTTGGAAGCCTCCCAGATACTGAGGGCAAGTCCCTATTGGTGAAGACACTACATACTTTGGACCCAGAGCTCAGAGGATCTGAGCTGGATCTGACCTGAAAGCCTCCTCCCTAAGGAATAGCATTCATGGTACCACGAGGTGCCATATAAGCCTTAGAAGGAGCAACAGTCCTGCACAGCTATTTCACCTACCCACGAACCACAATGGCCGGCATGGCATGGTAACCATAAGGGTGCAAAGGTGGCACACATACCTTGGTGCCCACTCAACAAGAAGAAAATCATGCCTGGTACTGGAAACCTAGCCAACCACCCAGCACGAGTGATGTCATGGATCTTTGAGTAGAACAACTGCCACTTTACTAAGCCAGTATAATCCCTAAATACATTCTAAATATTTATTCTGATGCCCACAGATAAGTGTAGTTTCTGCTCCTCACCTAGGAAACGTCTCTTTGCAACAGATGGAGACCATGACAGAAAACCACAGCCAATCAAAGCACAGAGTTGTGGAGCCCATGTTAGGAGTGTGCGGCGTAACTATGTAGTAGATATACAAATCACACCACGCAGCAGACCCACGTAGAGGCTTTATTGGGAGGGGGTATACAGATGTGGTCTCTGGGAAGACTCGAGGAAGAAGAGAGCAAGGATGGGGTGAGCCCTTTTTTATAAGTGACCTGGCGCATGCACAAAAAGTGCACAGGATAACAGGGGGACCTGGATCCTGGCTGTGGCATGCTTCTGGTAGTGGTGATGTGCTTCTGATAACATCGATGTATCTGAGGGTGGTCCTGAGGCATCCTGTTTCCCATGGTCCTCAGGGCCTTTGGGATGGCTTGTACCGCTGCCTAATTACAAACAGCCCAGCCCCAACTAATATGCCTGTAACACTCCTCCACCTAAGGCTCGGGGATCACTGCAGACGACGGTACAGGAAGACTGAGAGAACCAGAGAATCAGAGAGTTTGCTGTGAGACTGTGTCTCCAAAATTGTGAGAGAAGCTACACAGGCGTGAAATCTCACCAATGGCTTCCTAAATGAGACCTAAACAAGGACATCGGTAGACATGCTAATGGGAAAAGGGAGTATATGTGTACACACACACACACACACACACACACACACACACACATGTTCTATAAATTCTGTTCCCCTAGAAACCCTGACTAACACACCCTCCAATCTTTGTATTTCTTGTTGTCTACAATAGTAAAATGTCCTATGATGTACCAGCTAAAGTTAAATTTTGGTTGTAAGTGCCTCCAATAAAACTCACTGACCCACCATGTTGGACTTTGGTAATGCTCATACTCTGATCGTTGGCTCCCTGTCTGGGAAGAGGAGATTTTTGTACCCATCTCCCCGCAAATAGTGACACACACCAGTGCCAGACAAGATGTCGACCCCCCATGAACTTTACTCTCCAGCACCATGTCTGCGTGCGTATGTGTTATGTGACAAACAAAATATTACAGGTGGAATTAGAGTTGCAGACCTTAGAGCAGAGGCTGCCCTGGGCTCGGCCACATCACATGAGCCCTTAAAATTACAAAGAAGAGACAGAAAAATTCAGAGGTGAAATGGTAGAAGAATCAGAAAATGTTCAAAGCACAAGAGAGACCGAACTATCCTATAGTCACAATAATCGCATACGCGCGCGCGCGCACACACACACACACACACACACACACACACATCCTGATCTTCCCAATTCAAACACAGTGACTGAAGTCTTCTTTCCTCTACACAAATGTTCTCCCCGTGAGACATACCCAAAAACTAAAACTATTAACTTTTACCCTTGATCCTTGATATTGTGTAAGTCTTGATAATAAGTATTCCATTAAATTTTGCTTCTTGGGGCTGGAGAGGTGGCTGCAGGTTAAGAGCACTGGCTGCTCTTCCAAAGGACCCAGGTCGGATCCTCAGTAACACATTGAGGCTCATAATTTATAACTCTAGTTTGAGGGAATCAACTGCCCTCTTCTGACCCCTGAGAGCCCTGCATGTATGTGTTGCACATACATACATGTAGGCAAAGCACCCATACATACAAAATAATAATTTTTAAAAATCAGGTTTTAAAAATATTGTTTCTCCATTAAAAAAAAAAAGCAGGCAATGCTGACACCTGTGAAAAATCACCATGCATCTCTCTTCAGTCTCAGGGAGACAGCTGTAGTTATTAGGACTGTTAGCTTTGACTCTAAATAAATGGGATAAATCCTTGCACCCTAGGAAGTTTCCAGACATGTGTAGATGGTTGTGATATGTGTTACTTATGTGGTTCTACTGATGTTAATATGTAGTAGCGGACATCTAAGCCATCTTCATAGTTATTTGCCAGTAAACATGTACACATATAATATATATTTATTTTGTGCATCGTTTGTGTCTCGCCTAGCTGCTCTGGAAGGTAAAACACCATCCCTTTAGTGATCAGTAGGATCGCTCTGATTTTTTTCCTCATTCGTTGTCACAGCCCCCTCACACTTCCCTCCATGACTGCTCTGCGTCTCAGGACGTCATCTTTCTCGGTGACCACGTGGTGGTGAATGCTACTGACATATATGCACCTCATATTAAGGAGCCTCAAGGCTGTTTCAAGTGTTGCATCTCCACCGTGCTCCTTGAAGTCATCCAGCCAGCAGGAAGGTGGCCTGAAGCTTGCTGGCAGAAGATGCTGCAGATTCCGCTGACCCTGTGATAAACCAAACCAGCAGCGGAGACCTCTGCACAGCTGCCACATTGCGACGCAGCTGCTTTGGGCCGAGGGTCCCCAAGGTCCACAGCGCAAGGCTCCCAGGTGCCTGGGAATGTGAACTGCAGGTATCCCTTCCACACCTCCCACGAGAAGCTGAGGGCAACCTAAGTGACAAGCAGAAAACTGGACTCCAAGTGACTCTATTTCCTCCCACACCTGGGAGGGTTTTGCTGTACTAAAATTGTGTGTGTGGCTGTCTGTTCCGTTGAGTCACATTCTTTCCCATGCAGCTCAAATCTCTCCTTCAAATCGGGGCATTTATTTGTTTTCTCAACAAATGCTGTGGTCACTGTGCTGACTGTGGACATAAAGTAAAAAAGAAAGAAGGGAGAGAGGCCGTGATGGGCAAAGAGGAAAGGCAATGAAAGGAAAAGCTCTGCCGATGAACCAGCGGTACCCCAGATACAGCTGGTCCTTGGGAAAGGTTTAACTCCAGAAGGAGAAAGAGAGGAAGAAAAAAAGTAAAAGGGGAGCATGTACCACACACACTTGAGGATGCACATACGTGAAGAGAGCTGCACAGAGCTTGCCACAGTTCGATGTTCAGGATTACAGCATGAGTTGCATTATGGGTACATAAATACTACTCCAAGCCATGTGGGCACAGGTAGAGGGACTTACAAGCTAAGCAGCAGATTAGCACCCTATTAACGTCACGTTGTAATCGTGTGACAAGCTGTATGACATTGAGCAAATCCATTAACTCTCTGCCTCAGACACCACACAAATAATTGTTTGTAGACCAAGAAGCCAGCCACCCCCATGTATGCTATAAAGTTTTACAAATGGGAGCTGGGAGGTGAATGAGAGGACAGCTAGCCAGCATCCTCTCCCGCTCCTCCCCCCCCACCCGCCCTCCACACCCCCCACACCCCCCACCCCCCCCAACCCCGCCCCCCCCCCACTCCCCGAGGGTAAACCGCAGAGCTTTCAAGCCTGCTAGGCAAGCGCTCTCCCACCTGAGATGCCAGCTCTAAGCCTGAAATGCTAAATGGAGTGGACTCCTTTGGATGGTCGTCATTTCCTGCTCCGACTTCCTGACCTCATACCCTTTGTGTCCAACACGTTTTTTCCCACCTACCACCCAAAGTTACTACGTGGTGGGCTGGATAGGATAGCCTCCAAAGACACCGGCATTGTAACCATTAGAATCTGGGAATTGTTACCTTTCATGGCAAGAAGTGACTCCGCAGATATGATTAAAGATCTTGAGATGAGAAGGTTATCCTGACCACCCGAGTAAGCCCAAAGTGATGTTTGTAAGAGAGATGAGAGTCTGGCAAGATGACTCACTGGTCGAGAACACTTGCTGCTCTTCCAGAGGACCTAGGTTCAATTCCCGGGACCCACATGACAGCTCTTAACCACCCACACGCACAGGAGATCCAATGCCCTCATCTGGCCTCTGTAACACATGCATGTTGCACAGGCATACATGCAGGCAAAACATCTGCACACATAAAACAAATAGAAAAAATTTTTTTTAACTTAAAGAGCTAGGTAGGAGGGTCAAACCATGATAACAAAAGTGGGTGGATATGAAGGTGTTCTTCTACTAGCTTTGAAAATTTGCAAGCATCATTGCATGATAACAATTGTCTTCTACTTTATTTAATAGAGGCGGGTGGGCTGTTCGTGGCAACAGTCTGAAGGGTCAGTAGGTGGGGGGACCACGCCTAGACATTTTTTTCCTACCTCACTGAGTCATGTTTTGTAGCTCTCAATCAATAGAAGTGACTAACATTTAGGAACTGTGAAAATTTTAAATACAAATATAAGATCTAGTAAAATGATATTTTTTACAGCCGCATTTTTCAAATGTTTTAGCAAAGACGCTCTTGTCCCATGAGATGGCTTGGGACCTTTAGGACTTTTCATTTACAAGTAATATTAATCTAAAACTCTTTATTACATCATGTGTGTGTGTGTGTGTGTGTGTGTGTATGTGTGTGTGTTCTCAGAAGTGTGCTCATATGCTATGGTACTCATGTGGCTATCAGAAGACAACTTGAAGAAATCAGTTCTATGCTTCCCACATGGGTTCCAGGGATCAAAATCTGGCCGTCAGTCTTTGAGCCAAGCGCCTTTGCCTGCTGAGCCAAGTCACTGGCTCCTAATTTAAAACTTTAATTAAAATGAAATATTGATTATCCCAAGGAGATTATTCAAATGCAACTGATGCAATTGAAAGGAGATGAGAGAAAATAGACTCCAGCTCAAGTCACCCAGGGGTTGCCAGGGGGAAAAAAATCACAGGAAAAGAAAAGCATGACATTTCACCTCAATTTGATAGGACACATATAGAATGAGATTTCTTACCTCCCACCACCTCTGTAGTTTACGGAGAGATCAGGCGTTCTCTCCTGTTTCCTTCTTGTTAATTTCCCTTTCTCTTTCCAGATTCTTAATTGATGGCTAAGTTTTACTGGTCTATGGGATTTGAGGAAGATAGGAAGATCACCTAAAGGAGCTAAAGTCTGATCTTTGTCATGAATATCAAAGACAGTACTTTGCAAAGATCTCTACCAAATCCTCAGGAAGTGCCCCTAAAATCATTTCAGGGTGCCCTTGTGTGAAGCTGGCACAGATGGCGTTTGAATTCGTACTTAATTGGGATGCGTGTGTTTGTCTATAGCAACAAGGTGTGTGGAACTTGTGATTCCCCGGCCTTAGACCACAGGAGAGCAGGATGTGACTGTTATGCTAATGATCTCATTAATACCATGAATACGATTAACAAATGAAGTCAATTATCACTGGCAAGCATTCATTACAAAGAGATAAGTTGCTGTTCTCGGGTCCACACAAGCAACTGTTTAGCCGTGCTTTCTGCAAACTCTTTCATCTTTGCCCACTTATTGCCACTAAATGGATAAATGCCTGGGAATGTGGGCTCAGCTCATTACTTACATATATTACCTTGATTAGAGTTTGACCTGGTGTACATTTCAGTTAGAGGAACCCTACAAAATATCACTTCTATTTATAACACGGCCCCATCTGCCAAGTCCGCGGGAGAAAGCCTAATTGGAAAGAATAAAAGGTTACCTTTGCGTGTAAAGTGCACATTCATTTAGTCATCGATTTTATTTCATTCTAATTATCAGTGGCTGTGCATCTCTCGGTAGCATGGCTATAGTTGCTCTTCCTCCCAATAACTCTCGGGGAATGGGGGCCGTAATGACCGGATCAGCAGCTTGGGAAGCTGTGGCCTCAAGGCACAGTTTATGGGTGATAGCAAAAGTTCAGAAATGCCCAGAACCCCAGCGTCAACTTCCATAAAACTATATAGTCCTGGGACCAAAGGTCACTGTCAGTGCCATGAGGCAGACATATTCTAGAATGAAGTAACGTAATCAAGTAAGCAAATGCATACTACATCTTATCACAAGGCAGCTGGTCTCACTCCCTGCTGTCCATCAGAAATGAAATCCTAGATGGAAAAAGACAGAGCTGGCAGTCTCCCGGGAGACACGCCGGTTACAGGTGCGCACCCTCGGTGGCAAACCCTCTCTCTCTCTTCCTCCCGTGCTCCCTCTTCTGCAAACCACCCAGTCTTCCTTTGTGCCCATTCATCATCTCAGATTGATTTAACACGCTGGGTAGCCTCAACAACAGAAACCTATTTTCTCACAGTTTTGATGCCTTCAAATCTGCAATAGCCACACCTAAAATATTCTCCCAAAGGCTTCAGTGTTAAAGGTTGGTCTCCAGCCTGTGCCATACTGGGGAGCTGTGGGATCTTAAGGAGATGACACCGAGTAGAAGGGAGGTGTGCCATTGTAGGAGAGCCTTCTTGGAGGCTACTCTTGTCTCTTTGTTTCCTGGACACCAAGAAGGGAGCATCCTCCTGCACCATGTGCTTGTACTGTGATGTACTGTGATGCCACAGGCACAGAGTAACATGGCCAAAGGACCACCAGAGACTGGAGTTCCTGGATCTTGCAGACAAAATGGACCTGACCTCCTTTCAGGTTGATGATGTTGATATTTATTACAGATGGAGGACTGACTGGACAACATAAAACCCAGCGTGAGTCTATCACGGCTAGGCTCTGGTGAGGGCTCCCTTCTTGGCTGGCAGAGGGAGGCCTTCTCACTACAGATCACAGAGAGAGCTCTGGGATCCCTTTCTCTTCTTACAAGGGCACCAATTCTGCCAGGTAAAGGCTCCGCCCTTACGACTTCAATTAGCCTTGCTCACCTCCTTCAAGGCCTTGTCTCTAACACAGACTGAATGAGGGATCAGGGCTCCAACACATGGATTTTTAGGGCCATGTAATTCAGTCCATAACACTCTTGGCCCTATCACACTGAGGCTACACTTTCAAAAAAAAAAAAAAAAAACAAAGTTGAGAAGTATGCGCAGGGAGGCTGGCCAAGTGGGACTCACCCAGCTGGGCTGTATCAATTGGCTATCCAGCCTCTGACATAGAAGACTTTCTTGAGAAAGTAGTAGGTGAGAGAGTAGGGGGGCGGGGGGGTTCCATCAACAGTGTTTGCTCTGATTGTAGTGCAGACTAGGAGGTGAGCTAGAAGGATGGATTCCTAGGGATCTCGCTTGCAATACCAGAACTGAGGAGTACTGGACATACTAAAAATAATCTGCCCGCGGTGGCTTGAATAAGGATGGCTCCAATAGGCTCATATATTTGAATGCTTAGTCAACTAAGAAACGGGAGCAGAACAGCTTGAAATGATTACAAGGATTAGGAGGTGTGGCCTTATTGGAGCGGGCGTGGCCTTGATTGAAGTATGGGATGGAGGATGGGCTTTGAGGTTTTCAAAAGCCCAATCAAGGCCCAATCTCCCTCTCTCTCTCTCTCTCTCTCTCTCTCTCTCTCTCTCTCTCTCTCTCTCTTCTCCCCCCAGCCATTGATGATTATAGACTAAACCTCTAAAACTGTAAGCAAACCCCCACACTTTAATGCTTTCTTTCGTAAGAGTTGCCATGGTTATGGTGTCTCTTCAGAGCAATAGAACACTGACTAAGATGCTGCCTCCTCATTGGCCTGATGCTGGGGCTAGAGTCTCACCAATAGAGCTGTACCTTACTGGGATGTGAGAAAGCATATGGTAGACTAGTAGAAAATAGAGGGAAAATAAATAAATTAATAATAATAATAATAATAATAATAATAATAATAATAATAAATTTTTCCATGAATGTTAAAAAACCTTAAGTCACAGCAATTTCCTCAATTTTCAAACCCTCCACTGTGCCCAGCATGGTGTCACACATGAAGGAGGATACTCAACATATCTTGAAATGCCCAAAGGATTTGGATTCCTTTCTCATACAAATGCTGAGTGAAACCTCGTGTCTTTATTGCTGTTTACATCACTAAATCTATACAGGACCAGCGCTAAAATAATCTCAGAGCTTAGGGAGCTGAAGCAGAAAGATCCCAAAGTCAAAGTCAACGCATGCTATATAGGAAGCCATTATCTCAAATAAATAGACAAGACCGTCACTGTATACAGTCAGCTGTCTCTAACTTTATCCAAAATATATTTGCAAATACTTTAGACAATAGAACACAAGCATTACAAGAAACTGTTCTGGGGTGTGGTAAAAGCACAACTAATATGACAGACTGTACACAAATTTATTCTCTAGAATTCCCACCATGCATTTATTTGCTGTGCTTTCTGATACTTTGTATGTCAAACAGGTAATTTTATTTATTTTTTTATTTATTTTTGCTTTCAATGTACAATATTGAAAGTGTTTTTATTTTGAAACTGCATCTTTCTTAACTAGTGGAGCTGGCTGGAGAAGTGAGCCAGTTAGCCGGGTCAGAGCCAGGGTTTGCCCCCCAACGGCACAGACTCTGAGTGTCTCTCCCACTGAAAGATAAGGAGTGGTGGGAAAGCTTGCCACACCACAGCCAAAGGAGGAGCAAGAGCTACTTGCCTGGGCTCCATCTAAGCATCCCTGTGGGCTCTTCTCTAAACCCTGAGGATGAGCGCCCTGATCTACTCAAGGCATATGTGGCTGCAAGGAAGAGACTCAGGTCCCCTCAAATTAGCTCACGAAATGGGTTGTGTTCAAAAGATGCTGAAGAGATGACTCAGTAGTGTTAGGGTTCCGCTTCAGTCCGCCTACTTGTGATGTCCTTGCTTACCTGCTACAGGTGCATGGCCCTGCCCAGGGCCATATAAAAGGACAAACCATCCATGTGGCCCTCTCTTCTCTTCCTCTAACCCCCCTCTTCCTCCCTCCTCTCTCTCTCTCTCTCTCTCTCTCTCTCTCTCTCTCTCTCTCTCTCTGTCTCTGTCTCTCTCTCTCTCTCTCTCTCTCTCTCTCTCTGTGTCTCTCTCTCTCTGTCTCTCTCTCTCTCTCTCTCTCTCTCTCTCGGGTACCCCTCCCCCTTTCCTTCTCTCCTCATGCTCATTTAATAAACCTCACACAGCATAATATCTGGCATACCTTATTACCTTATATCTTACTGCCATAATTATTGAATATAACAAGTAGTTTAGCACACTTGTTCTTGTAGAGGACCTGAGTTCAATTCCCAGCACCCACACAGTGCCTCACAACCATCTCAACTCCAGCCTCTGTGGGCACCTACATATATGCAGGCAGAACACTCATACATGTAAAATGAATAAGTCTTTATGCACCCCTTGTGGAATCTATAGAAGAGTGGGATGGAGCTGGAGGAAAAAGCAGAAACTCAGAGGCAAGCTAGTCTTGTCTGGGACCTTCTCTCTGCAGCACAGGGTCCTGATCGCTGTACCAGCTTCTCAACCAAGGTGCCTAGTCTCCTGCTCCCTCTGTATGACCTAGCCCTTTTCTGTTCAGAGTTTGTCCCTCGGACCATCGACACTGGAATCACCTCAAAACTTGTTCAAAACGCAGGATCTTGAAGCCAGCATAACCCTGTAAAATCAAGATTCGCACCAGGGATCATTGGGTCTTTAGTAAGGTGACAGACAATGGAGAGGGAGGGAGGGGTTGGTAGAGGGAGAGAGGGTGGGGCCTGGCTGCCTGACTGGTAGACACACGTCACTGTTAAGGCAAGATGGCTCCCGCCTGAACTCTGGCGAAGTGGGTGGAACCAAAGGCTTGAAGGGAAGTTAGGTAGGATAGCCAAGCCGGCTGCTCTACGCGTTTGAAATATTTCCTGGCTGAGTCAAGGCTAGGTCTGTTCTGAGTGTTTGGCTCCCCACAGCCTACCCACCCCCAAGGGTCTACACTGTGGGCTGATTACTGTCACCTCCTGAAGTGAGACATTCTCGCCCCTCAGGTGATTAGAAACGTCAACTGCCATTAGAAGAGTGACTGTTTTTTGAGACTTTGTCACACAACACTGCCACCTGCATATAGAGCAAAGAGTTAAGGGAGCTCTGTAATTCTCACCAGCTCAGTGATCCAATAACAAGCTCCGGCAGCCTTTTTCCTCTGAATCCTTGAGAAGCCATAGCCCTGCCAAGGCGTCAGCCCCGGGTGGTGCTTTCCATACCCACTGTACAACAGAGTCGGATGTCATTTTCTCCTTAGGGCTTAAATCGAACTTGAGAAGATAGCCTGTGGGTAGCTAATTAATAGATTTTCCTTTTTTTTTTTTCTTTTTTCTTTTTTCTTTTTTTCTTTTACAATCATATGTACCTAGCATTATTCTGACTAAATTTTCAAGCCGGTTAAAAATAAGACCTGAAACTTAGCAAGCATTGTTTCCTGCCACCAAAGAGCCAACTGGGAAAGCCCCCAAGCAAACTCTTGAGTTGACCCACGCCAAAAAGAAAATAGGGAAAGGGCTGCAGGCTCGGGCTCAGACACAAAACAAGGTCGCTTTTCACTCTCCTCTTATAAAAGCTTTCTCCCTCTTCCTCCCCCCCCCCCGCCACCCCCCACCTCAACCCAGTTTTCAACACACAGAATGTCTGGTTCTCGTTATCAGTTGCCTGAAATACAGAAACGCCTCCTGCAGGGGACTGGAGATTTCTGCTGAAGCCCATCACTTCTCATCCTGCCAGCAAAAATGAATTCAGTGGGCCCTGTGCCCTGGGGCCACGCAGCCTGAGTGCTCCGGCTCAAGACAAATGTTGGCCACTCCCCTGGGTTAATGACAGTCAGATTTTACCTCAGATGAAGAGGGATGAGGAGGGGCTACCTCCATGTCCTTTTACAAACACATAAATAAAACAGAGGGAAGGAGAAACCGAGCAATTTTTTAAAAAACAAAAAACAAAAAACTATTGACTCAGGAGCAGAGGCAGCATCTCTGTGTGCATCCTGGGATTGCCGAGTAGGTCAATCACAAAGGCTCACCCTCAGTCTCTGGTGACTGGTTCAGAGATAAGCACGTGACTCAATTCTGACCAATTGGAACCCAAGCCTGGGTTTCCTTCCAACTTAGGCTGAGGGAGACCGACCTTTTTCCCGGGGCTTGGGCGGAAAGGGAAAGTATGCAACGCTGAAACAGCGTTATCTGTGGCCAGACACAAGGGGCTAGTCTGAGCAAACAAGCCGTATACAGTAGTGCAGGGTCCTATTTCTTGGTTCCAGCTATCGCTGATGCCAGGTCTAGCCTGCCGTTTTCTGTTACAGCAACCAGTAAGCCATACTCTTAGTTTGTCCCCAGTTCAAGTTCAGTTTCTTTCACTTGTCACCAAGAAAACCCTGTTCAGTTCTCTTTTACTACCTGTGTTTGCCCTCAGCAAGCTCCCTCCTAAGAAACAGGTGACGCTGACAAAATATAAAAATCTATACTAACCATGACGCAGCTGGAGCGCTTTGAGGAATAAAAACGGAAGGGGTCGGGGGAGACAGCCGTGAAGTATTTTATGCGAAGATCAAGTTGCCATTTTTACACAAACCTTTCTTATTAATAGAATATACTATTGTAAATAGAAGATAAATATGAGCAGTGAAGCTGGGAGACGGGGTCCTAAAAGGAAGCGAATCACTCTTTGTTTGGACGCCTTGACAAATACTGTAAAACCATGTCCCCAGCTATCGTGATAAAACCTCAAGTTTATAAATGGCGAACCTCCCTAACAGTCAGCCGTGACATCCGTCATGGGACCGTGGGAAGTTTCAAAACAAGAGCTGCAAAAGAGGTGACCAAGGAAACTGCAGCTGCGTCGCAATAGCCTTGTGTCTCGTGGGCAGAATGCCTCTGCATGGGCAAACACACTTGAGGAGGCAGACATGTTGTTCCTCTGTCACAAAAGCTAAGTCCCGAAGTACTCTGCCATGCATGCGCATTAATGAAGGGTTGGCATCCTTAAAGATCTCAGCTTCATTATGATGCTTCTGGGTTTTTCTGGGGGATCGTGAAAAGAAATACCTCAAAATAGAGATCTTGTTCAGCATAATTTGGAAGGGAAGAAGCATTACTTTACCCAGTAAACATACTATTTACCTCACATATGTTCATAAAACTTGTAAAACTCAATACTGGGGAACCCCCTATGCAATTCCTGGCACCTTTGAGGCAGCCCCACTCCAACCTCTCTTTGAAATACATTTTGCCTTGATTTTTTTTTTTGCTAAATAAATTTCTATTCATAATATCTGTGTCTCTCTACTGAATTCATTCCTTCAAGAAGACAAGAACCAGGAGATTCCACTTGGTACCTCTTGGTCAGTGGAAAAGATGGTGGGCGGACACCAAAAACTGACCATAGTACTCTGTCTCTTCACCTCTCTGAGAGTTTTTTCCCACCTTAGCAAAGTTTTTTGGTTGTTTTTTTTTTTTAAGATTTATTATTTATTAGTATGTATACAGTGCTCTACCTGCATGTACATCTCCAGGCCAGAAGAGGGCATCAGATCTCATTATAGATGGTTGTGAGCCACCATGGGAATTGAACTCAGGACCTCTGGGGGAGCAGTCAGTGCCCTTAACCTCTGAGCCATCCCTCCAGCCCCTTGTTTTTGTTTTTTAAGGGAAAAAAGGGGGTGGGGGAGGACACAACGAGGGTGTTCCCTGGGCTCTTCAAAGGCTAATATTTCAGAATTATACACAGAATCACCAGAAACACACCCAACCTCTCCCATAAGTCAAAAAAGGAGGTTTAAAGAAAATTTGATCTAAAATATGTGGTCAGTTGATTTCCTGACACAGAAGGAGAGACCGCTGGTTGCCCATTCCTCAGAGGCAAAGCCTCGGTCTGCTTAGGAGAGCCTCACTGTGGCCATTTTGGCTGATCTTTGCATGTTTGGAATGTGATGCCAGATGATTGAATGCTGAGGAAAAGCTCAGCTGATAGAGGCTCTGTACTGTTGGGTGGGAGCTACCTTGCCTGATTTGCTTCTGTCGCTCTAGTGGTTACCCTGAAACTCCTGCGGGACACTGGTTTCAGTGTTGCAGGTTTTCGACACAAATGAGACCAGCACAGACCCATCTGCCTCCAGACAGACCCAGTCCCAGGGAGCAGGAGGAGTTGGCACTACAGGAGACAGGGAGACACTGGCTCCTTCAAAGGCCTCGTTATTGAGGGTACAAGGGAAGGTGTTTGGTACCATCGGGACCACAGGGCCCCCCACTAGTGACTTATCACAACTTAGAGTGATTGGCATGCTAATGCAGTTGGTGTTGTAGGTGTCAGTTTATGGCCCAGTGGCCTTTGTGGACAAAGAAAAGGTCAGGCTCCCACGGTATCGTCTGAGATAATTCGAATGTTCATCTTACATATATACGTAGCTTCTGCCATTAGTTGTTTCCTCCGATACCCTAAACCAACAGGAAAGAAACAAATTCCAGAAAATTAAAAGGTGGTTGAAGATACCGATGCCCTACCGAGAACCCGGAAGTGGGAATCCAAGGAGAAGAGCTGGTATTACAAAAGGAATTTGCAAATCCTGGTCCACTTCCAGGGAGACACAAGGTTCTCATGTCTGTACCAATGTTACCCAAAAGGCTAACCTTTCAAAGGTGGATTTGTGCCCACTTCAAAGCAGAGGAAAAGAGTGTTCTCTTAATCTGAGTTTTGTATAGACTTGAAATGCTTCAAAATAAAAAGTTGACAGGACAGTTTTAAAATAAAAGATTATTAAAAAAATAAATAAATAAATAAAATTTCCTTCCCCCTAGGGTGGTTGATAGAGTTTCACCTCCCTTGCACAAAGCCCTGGGTTTGGTTTCTAGCATCGCACAAACCATATGCTGACAAACTATAATGTCAGCACTTGGCTGGTAGAGGCAGGGGGATCCAAGACTCAAGGTCATCTTCATTTCCTAGCCAGCTCAAAGCCAGCCTACAATACATATAAGCCAGCAAATCAGCCATTGCTTTGAAGATGGCGTGCTACGAATCTGCCGCTTGGATGTGTCAGCTACAACAACAACTAAAGCAAGAACCAGAGCCGGGCATTGTGGCATGCAGTCAGGAAACTGAGGCTGCAGGATGGCTGGGTGTTTGAGGCCAGCCTAGGTTACGCCGTGACACCTTGTCACAAGAAAAGAAAGAAAGAAATAGTGATGGCCCGGACTAAACATAGAGGAATAAACATAGAGGATAAATTGAGAGAGAAATTTCTGACTGAAAACAAGAGAATTGTGGGGTGGGAGGGAGGGAGGGAGGAGTCAAGAGTGGCTACAATAAATAGGTTAATGCAGATAGGTGAAGACGAGGCCAGAGAGATGGTGAACGCCTGTCATCCCAGCAGTGGGAGGCTGAGGCAGGATCACAAGCTCCAGATTGGCCTGGGCAATGGGGGGGGGGGGGGCAGGAGAGGGGGAAAAGAGGGAGGGGGTAGAAAGAGGGAGGGGGAGAGAGAGACAAAGGGAGGGAGGGAGGGAGGGAGAGAGGAGGGGGAGGGACGGAGAAGGAGAGAGAGAGTCCATTTTTAGTTGGCCAACTACTGCTGGGCATAGGCCTGCCCCGGAGTGCAGTTGACACGCCCAGTGACACTCCATTAGAGAAACTTGATTTTTCTCTTTCTCGGCAGGTATCAGCTGAAACTAGCCTCTTGGTAGGAGCGGGGCTTTGTAACCATTCCCACTTCTCTGTGCTGGTGCTTTAGCTGGTTTGAACCTGCGCAAGTTTTGTCCATTCTGGGATAGCGGTGGGAAAATGAGAATAAAGTTGGGTGGGTAAGGAGGTGGCGGGGGGGGGGGGGGGGGGGTCTGTGAGGAGCTGAGGGAAGGGAAAGAATGTGTCCAAAATACACTGTATTAAAATGTTTAAAAGAAAGGAGGTAAAATTAAATGGAAAAGAAGAGGGGAAAGAGAGAGGAGGGATGAGGAAGGGAGGAAATAACCAACCTGCAGAGAGAGAGAGAGGGGGCCAGAAGGCAGACACGTTGGTAAGCAAGAGGTCCTAACCCTGTGAAACAAATAAAGCAATGGTTCTCAACCCACAAGGGTTGTGAATCAGATATTTACATTACAGTTCATAACAATAGCAAAATTAGAGTTATGAAGCAGCAATGAAAAATGTCATGGTCGGGGGTCACCACAACATGAGGAACTGTATTAAAGGGCCGCGGCGTTAGGGAGGCTGAGGACCACTGCTCTCAAGACTTAGAATCTGAAGCCAGTGCACACCTGCCACAGGCAGGAAGATGAGAAGAGAAAGCTTGGCTTGGCTGCTGGGGATGGCCGAGGGGAGACTGGTCCAGAGTGAAGTCCTCTGCACTTACCCTCACTCCATAGTGTCTCCTGGTCTGGTCTGTTCCTGAACAAATCCCATTCATTCCTCATGGGCGTTTTGTCTCAGATTTCGTTTCAGTTTTATGGACACGGGTGCAAACGCCAAGTGCTGCTCCTAACAGATGACCTTCTTCTTCTACTTTTATCACCCAAACAAATCCAAGTGTTTATGATCAGCGAGGTTTACGTAACAGGCATAATTTCTTGATAATAAAGTCAGCCCATTATAGTTGATTTTTCTTAATGGAGCATTTTGTGTTGGAAATAAACAGCAGGCATTAACCAAAGATATCTGGATGGCAATAATACTTAGCTCTGCTGTCGAATGGCTTGCTATTCTCTTGAAGCTAATCATAATTCTAAAACAAATAAAAACATTGGGAGATTAATAAAAGCCGTTTTATCAGGCCAGGCTTGTTCTTCTTTAGTGCCTTGTTTGTCAAAAAGGGAAAATCATTTTATTACATGGGTAGTGGTGCGTTTATGACAGGCACTTGAAAGATAAGCCTGTCATTCCTCTTGAAACTCCACTTTTTAGTTCTAAGCCACATTGTCAGCAGAAATACACTTTAAAAAGGAAA